>NC_091336.1:24110711-24180711 GCF_038502225.1 Cherax quadricarinatus | reverse complement strand
AAGCACAGAGACTGCAACAGAAAATTATGATATAATCCAAAGCAAATATGATAGAGTTGCACTATGGAATAAAAATAGGCGAAGTTCGTAAAAAAATATATTAAAATAAGCTAAACCACACATAAAAACTCAGAAAATGGAGACATGTACGAAAATGACGCAAATGGCACAGCTAACATAAATACATAATCTAAAATATACATTTGTAAACAGTCATGAGCTATTCATAGAAAATGTAGAACACGACAAAATCGTTATTGTTTCTGGACAAAGTGTAACTACATACGATGTAATTTAAGTATCTGAAATGCAAAACAATGAAAAACTAGTAAACAATGCACACAAACCACACTTCAACAACAAGTGTCCCTTTATGTTTGTGAAGGTCTCCTGAGCCAGAGAATTTGGAGCTGCCCTCCCTTCACTACATTAAATATAATTACCTATCATTCTCGAGGTCCTGTATGACCATTTCTGGTTTAATGCTTCCCAGTAATAATAATATACCCAACATGTGTGAAAGAAAATACTTCAGCGATTTGTGTTCAGTTCCAACGAGACAGATTACCAATAAAACTCCTCAACGGAATTGATTTTTGGTGGGAATCAAGCATATTAATGAGGCAGTTCGAGTGAGAAAAACAACATTGAGTCAATAATAATACTAATAATGATAATTAAAGATTAAGATACAGATGACCCACAGAGAGATCAGTGTATCTTTAGCCTGAGATTGGTCAGTCAATACAATGACCTGGACACATTAGTGGAAGCAGGTTCCATACATTGTTTTAAGAATAGGTATGGCACAGCCCACGAAGCTTCGAGTAAACCAAGCAAGTAACACGTTAAGAGACAGACCAAAAGCTGAGATCCTACCTCCAGCAACCACAAGTAGGTGAGAACAAATATAATAATGGACACACACACACACACACACACACACACACACACACACACACACACACACACACACACACACACACACACACACACACACACACACACACACACACACACACACACACACACACACACACACACACACACACACACACACACACACACACACACACACACACACGCACACGGGTCATTACCACCAGTCTCCAAAACAACACAACAATTGCCAATTTTAGTGTTATAAGAGAGGAAGAAACACTGTGAAAGTATTTTGCTACTGAAACATGTTCTACTGTTAGCCCAGTGTGTAATATGAGGGAGTAGGAGGGACTGAATTAGTCGGGTTTCCGCATGACTGTTTATATTGTGTTAGTTTACTTGCTGGTAATGTTTAGGTTGTGTTAGTTTACTTGCTGGTAATGTTTAGGTTGTGTTAGTTTACTTGCTGGTAATGTTTGTGTTGTGTTAGTTTACTTGCTGGTAATGTTTAGGTTGTGTTAGTTTACTTGCTGGTAATGTTTAGGTTGTGTTAGTTTACTTGCTGGTAATGTTTAGGTCGTGTTAGTGTACTGGTAATGTTTATGTTGTGTTAGTGTACTGGTAATGTTTATGTTGTGTTAGTGTACTGGTAATGTTTATATTGTGTTAGTGTACCTGCTGGTAATGTTTAGGTTGTGTTAGTTTACTTGCTGGTAATGTTTATGTTGTGTTAGTGTACTTGCTGGAAATGTTTAGTGTGTTAGTGTACTTGCTGGTAATGTTTAGGTCGTGTTAGTGTACATGCTTGTAAAGTTTATGTTGTGTTAGTGCACATGTTGGTAATGTTTATGTTGTGTTAGTGTACCTGCTGGTAATGTTTATGTTGTGTAAGTGTACTTGCTTGTAATGTTTGTTGTGTTAATGTACTTGCTGGTAATGTTTATGTTGTGTTAGTGTTCTGGAAATGTTTGTTGTGTTAGTGTACTGATAATGTTTTGGTTGTGTTAGTGTACTTGCTGGTAATGTTTATGTTGTGTTAGTGTTCTGGAAATGTTTGTTGTGTTAGTGTACTGATAATGTTTAGGTTGTGTTAATGTGCTTGCTGATAATGTTTATGTTGTGTTAGTGTTCTGGTAATGTTTAAGTTGTGTTAGTGTACTGATAATGTTTAGGTTGTGTTAGTGTACTTGCTGGTAATGTTTAGGTTGTGTTAGTGTACTTGCTGGTAATGTTTAGGTTGTGTTAGTGTACTGGTAATGTTTAGGTTGTGTTAGTGTACTTGCTGGTAATGTTTAGGTTGTGTTAGTGTACTGATAATGTTTAGGTTGTGTTAGTGTACTGATAATGTTTAGGTTGTGTTAGTGTACTGATAATGTTTAGGTTGTGTTAGTGTACTTGCTGGTAATGTTTAGGTTAGCGTATACATGTGATGTTGACCGTGAAAATGAAATCGTAGTTTTATGTTTCTCTGATTCTTTTCCTTCAAGAGGGAAGTCTTGATAATGATAGGCTCTTGACCAGTGGAACTGGAACTAGCCTCACTTTTCTGGTCTCAAACCTGATTACCTCGTTTTCTCCTAGCGCTGTATGACTCCTACGGACAAAGAGTTTCACCATAATAATAATATCCATTTATTTTATCCCTTTCCTCTCCACTTACTCTTAACCCTCTTCGGTTCTCTTTCCTTTTTTCCCCTCTATCCCTCTCACACGTCAATTAAAAAAAAATTCTCGAGGAAGTTTTATTAAAATTCTTTCCCGTTAGCTTAGAAAACCAAAACTTTAAATAATATTAAAAAAAATATATATTTATTATAAAGCCATGTCAATATGCTGTGCAGACTTGCACTTGACTAAGAATCAGTATTATCCATATAATACTTAAGTACTAAATTCATGTGGGTCTTTAAGTGCATAGTGTGGTGGAGGCTCGATCCTTCGTATTCTAATTTCGAGACTGATATGCCACGCAAGTGTACTTGTCTGACTAGTTAAATAATGTGTGTGTGTGTGTGTGTGTGTGTGTGTGTGTGTGTGTGTGTGTGTGTGTGTAGCACATAAATGAACACTACTTAAGGGTTAGGAATTTTTCATTGCATTTATGGATTTGAAAGGGTGGATAAGGCAGCAGTGTCTAGATATTGAGAATGTATGGACAGAGAGGTGGAAATAGGGAATGTAGACCCGTCGCGTTAGCCACTGGACCAGCTAGCTTCAATAAAAGGGGACTTGAGCTAGAGTTCGTCACGGCCATGCTAGCGGGAGATTCGTCTGTAAAAACTTGCATTTGTGGACACAGTGGTGCCTATGCTAACCTTCCTATGGTGTAGAAATACACCTAGTTAGACGGATCTTATTGAAGCTAGCTGGTCCAGTGGCTAACGCGACGGTCTGGAGTTTTGAGACTCTCTGACTGCGGGTTCATATCCCGCCCGTGGTATGGTTTTTTGCAATCGTGTCATTACGATTTCGTGAGTCTTAGATAGGGATGTGTGATGTCACCATGGTTGTTTAACATGTTATAGATGGAGATGTAAGACAAGTGAGCATTAGGGTGTTAGAGTATTGTATGGAGTGAGAGTTGACTCAGTTGCTTTTGGTCAAAATCACGGTTGTTTTGGGAGATTCAGAAGAGAAGATACAAAGGCTGGTAAACTAATTCGCGAGGGTATGTAAAACAAAGAAATTTAAAGTAAGCATTGTGTCACACTCACACTGGAAGCTATTTCAGCATCCTCTACTGCACCTCAAACTTTTAAGAGCAGAGTTGTTTTCTTTTCAGAACAGCAGTCACTACTCACTACTTCAAAAGGCCATTAATTGCTTTTTACTTAACTTTGCTGCGCCTTGCACCAACAGTGACAACATGGTTGTCTCTCACAATCATGACTGGTGAAGGGAAAGTTATGTCTTTATTCTGGTAAAAGTCTTTTGATCCGTGGAATTATAGCTACTCTTGTTATTCTAAGATCTATCCTGATTGTTATTCCCCGGGGTTGTCATACCTTTCACGTGCTTTGTACTCTTCCTTATGTATATAAAAGCAGCAATAATATTAGAAATAGATATAAAAATAATAGCAACAACAATACCAACAAAAGTAATAAAAGTAATAATAATGAAAGTGATAATTTTTCAATAAACACAGTGACAACCACCACAATCACCACAACATCGCCAACAACCACTATAAGCATCAACATCTGTCTCTGGTCTGCCACATGTATCTTCCCAAGTGTCTTGGTCCTGGGCCACCAAGGAAACACCATATAAACAGCGTTTCATGTGCTGTCTTGTGGGACATGAACAAATTAATTCGTACTGGAACACACCACTATTTTGGTTTCACTTTATAGGCTATTTCCTACTTCGCTTCAGTCTTGCTGTTGGTGACATTCATGTGAATACAACTGTGGACAATCACGAAGGTAAACAAAGCAAGCCTTTTTACCAAGGACAACATTTCGCTCAGCATAGAGCTCTTTTGACTCATAAATTGAAAAAAGCTCTATGTACTTCAAGTAATGACTTGGAAATGCTTTACATTTCGAGTCATAATTTATAAGGTCTCTATTTTCAAGTCATTGAAAACTGCTAAACTTTCCGAGAAACGATGACCCTAATAAAAGCATGGTCGGTATACTTGTGTTTTCGTCTAAAGATTATCAAACATTTTCTGTACATTAATGTGGAAGTCCTCAACAGCATGGTTGATGCTATGTTGGAAATATCTGGTCAAGTGAAACCAAAGTAGGAATGTTATTCCATTAGGATTTAATTGCATGTTTGTCCTTCATTCAATGTGTAGTGCTCATAGCATTACACCCTAAAAGGTGCGGGATTCTCTATAACGTGTATTTGACCTAGTTACGAGGGTTTTCACCTTCGCAGCCTAGCCTATAACTATGTTGTTGCTGTTAGCGACTTGCTGGCCCTTATAGCCATCAGATTATTATTATTATTATAATCAAGGGGAAGCGCTAAAACCGGAGGATTATACAGCGCCTGGGGGGGGGGGGATGTGGAAGGCATTCAGGCTTAATTCGGGGAACTGGAGCACAGATCCAATTTCCTAAATCAAGAGCCCCTCACCAACATCAAGGAACCTTCCTTGAGGGGTATAGCCATCAGAGCCTAGTTGAATTAGCACTTGGAAGAGGTACGGGTCTGGGGATACATTGTGTTGGTACATAAAGAACACACAAGACCAGTAGAGCAGCTAGAATTTCAGTTCAGCGGTGTTTAAGTTATGATTTTAGTTTGGGGAAGGGATTATAAAAAAAATTCATAAGATGATGAAAAAATAATTTACGAAATCGTCTTCAATAACACATGAATTTCAATATGTATGAGAAATTTCTTAAACTATCGTGCTTTAGTTATCACTGGTCAATACATTACAGAGGAGAAAAGGGGCAATTAGTTGAAAACAAAATTATTTGCACACGGCGGTAGCATCAATAAAGATCACACTGTTATTTAAAAAGAGCCTGTTATTACCATTGTTTAGTTATTTTATACCATTACCACAGCGAGGATAATTTTAACCATTGCCATTCTCCCATGGGGGACTTAGGTCTCAGACACTCCCTAAAGAGGGAGCCAAAGCCGGGCCACCACTTGGAAAAGGCCCGGGCCGGGAGAATACCGGCGAATCTTTAATAATAATAATAACCATTGCCATGGTGAATATATTATACCATTTTCATAGTAAGGGTATCCCATAACATTTCCAAGAGGTGGGTATCTTCTGTCAGCACAATTGTGTATGTAGCTTAAACCCTTATCATGATGTGAAAATCTCAAAATATTTCCGTGGTGTGAGTGTCTCATACCATTAGCGTAGTGTGTGTGTGTGTGTGTGTGTGTGTGTGTGTGTGTGTGTGTGTGTGTGTGTGTACTCACCTAATTGAGGTTGCAGGGGTCGAGACTCAGCTCCTAGCCCCGAGACTCAGCTCCTGGTGTGTGTGTGTGTGTGTGTGAGTGTGTGTGTGTGTGTGTGTGTGTGTGTGTGTGTGTGTGTGTGTGTGTGTGTGTGTGTGTGTGTGTGTACTCACCCAATTGTGGTTGCAGGGGCCGAGACTCAGCTCCTGGCCCCGCCTCTTCACTGATTGCTACTAGGTCCTCTCTCTCTCTGCTTCCTGAACTTTATCATGCCTCTTCTTAAAACTATGTATGGTTCCTGCCTCCACTACTTCACTTGCTAGGCTATTCCACTTTCTGACGACTCTATGACTGAAGAAATACTTCCTAACGTCCCTGTGACTCGTCTGAGTCTTCAGCTTCCAGTTGTGACCCCTTGTTCCTGTGTCCCCTCTCTGGAACATCCTATCTCTGTCCACCTTGTCTATTCCCCGCAGTATCTTGTATGTCGTTATCATGTCTCCCCTGACCCTTCTGTCCTCCAGTGTCGTCAGTCCGATTTCCCTCAACCTTTCCTCGTACGACATCCCCCTGAGCTCTGGGACTAGCCTTGTTGCAAACCTTTGTACTTTCTCTAACTTCTTGACGTGCTTGACCAGGTGTGGGTTCCAGACTGGTGCTGCATACTCCAGTATGGGCCTAACATACAGTGTACAGTGTCTTGAACGATTCCTTATTAAGGTATCGAAACGCTATTCTCAGGTTTGCCAGGCGCCCGTATGCTGCAGCAGTTATTTGGTTGATGTGTGCCTCCGGTGACGTGCTCGGTGTTATGGTCACCCCGAGGTCTTTCTCCCTGAGTGAGGTCTGTAGTCTTTGTCCACCTAGCCTATACTCTGTCTGCGTGTATGTCGTTATCATGTCCCCCCCCCCTATCTCTCCTGTCCTCCAGTGTCGTCAGGTAGACTTCCCTTAACCTCTCCTCGTAGGACATACCTCTTAGCTCTGGGACTAGTCTTGTTGCAAACCTTTGCACTTTCTCTAGTTTCTTTACGTGCTTGGCTAGGTGTGGGTTCCAGACTGGTGCCGCATACTCCAATATGGGCCTAACGTACACGGTGTACAGGGTCCTAAACGATTCCTTATTAAGATGTCGGAATACTGTTCTGAGGTTTGCTAGGCGCCCATATGCTGCAACAGTTATTTGGTTGATGTGCGCTTCAGGAGATGTACCCACTCCAAGATCTTTTTCCTTGAGTGAGGTTTGTAGCTTCTGGCCCCCCTAGACTGTATTCCGTTTGCGGTCTTCTTTGCCCTTCCCCAATCTTCATGACTTTGCACTTGGTGGGGTTGAACTCCAGGAGCCAATTGCTGGACCAGGTCTGCAGCCTGTCCAGATTCCTTTGAAGTTCTGCCTGGTCTTCGATCGAATGAATTCTTCTCATCACCTTCACGTCATCTGCAAACAAGGACACTTCGGAGTCTATTCCTTCCGTCATGTCGTTCACAAATACCAGAAACAGCACTGGTCCTAGGACTGACTCCTGTGGGACCCCGCTGGTCACAGGTGCCCACTCTGACACTTCGCCACGTACCATGACTCGCTGCTGTCTCCCTGACACGTATTCCCTGCTCCATTGTGTGCCTTCCCTGTTATCCCTGCTTGGTCCTCCAGTTTTTTCACTAATCTCTTTTGTGGGACTGTGTCAAACGCCTTCTTGCAGTCCAAGAAAATGTAATCAACCCATCCCTCTCTCTCTTGTCTTTCTGCTGTCACCATGTCATAGAACTCCAGTAGGTTTGAGACACAGGATTTTCCATCCCTGAAACCATATTGGCTGCTGTTGATGAGATCATTCCTTTCTAGGTGTTTCACCACTCTTCTGATAATCTTCTCCATGACTTTGCATACTATACATGTCAGTGACACTGGTCTGTAGTTTAGTGCTTCATGTGTGTGTGTGTGTGTGTGTGTGTGTGTGTGTGTGTGTGTGTGTGTGTGTGTGTGTGTGTGTGTGTGTGTGTGTGTGTGTGTGTGTGTGTGTGTGTTTCCCTGTGCGTGTTTGTTGCGAGGGAGGGGGGGGGGTTGCTTACATCAGGTAGTGGTCTCGTAGGGGTGGGAATTGGTTAAGGGGTAAGGGTTAATAAGCTGACTGAAGGGGAAGTGGGTGAGGGACGGGGGAAGAGCAACGGAGGGAGGGGAAAGACGGAGGGGGGAGGAAGTAGAGGAGGGGGGCACTCAAAAGACCTTAATTAAATTCCTACCAAAACATTTTTTTTACCTATATCATTTACCATGGTAGTCGTAAAACCCGATAATTACTTTACCTCCAGCTTAAAACTTTCATCACCTCTACACCGTCAGCACCTGCAGCTCTCCTACACCCTCCCACCCGTATCACCCACACCCCCGCCATCACCCCCACACCTCCATTACCACCCACACACCCTCCATCACCCCCACACCTCCTCCATTACGCCAAACACACTCTCCATCGCCCCCACACGTCCTCCATTACGCCCCACACACCCTCCATCACCCCCACACCTCCTTCATTACGGCCCACACACCCTCCATCACCCCCACACCTCCTCCATTACGCCCCACACACCCTCCATCACCCCCACACCTCCATTACCACCCACACACCCTCCATCACCCCCACACCTCCTCCATTACGTCCCACACACCCTCCATCGCCCCCACACGTCCTCCATTACGCCCCACACACCCTCCATCACCCCCACACCCCATATCCCACCGGTGTTCCCTCGGGACTCAGGTACGAGACGATGCTAATTGAAATTCGTGCCTCATATTGACACACCGCGACAATTTCCTTCCTCGTTTTGCCCCAACAAATATCCTCCAGAAGTGAACTTCATCTCCCAAACTGCCTTCCATTGAAGAAAACCAATTACATACTCTTCTCTTCTGGATACGCTTTTCTCTTCCATACATTTTCTTCCGTACACATTTTTTTTCTATTCATGATACACTTTCTTGTTCTTATACGCTTTTCGTATGTAATTTTCTGTACATTTCCTTAGTTTCTGGAACGATCTTTTCTCTGTCTTCCCCAGTTTTCTCTTACATGCACACCTTTCTCTTGTGTACATATTTTTTTCTCTTTCGTATATATATATTTTATTCTTTTCCTTACACACTGTTCTATATCCCTTCAGAGCGGAAGGGATACCTAGATTCAGATACAAGACTCTTATTCCAAGGAACTGGAATTACCCTCAGCGAGTCATAGACACGTAATAAACCAATTATTTAGCGACGTTTTGCCCACGCTGGGGTTTTCACTGCCCCACAGCGAGGCTGTCTACACCTAATTTTGAGAAAAACATTTTGTGAGTCTTACAATCTATTTCATTCACCATTTTTGGGTTTTCGCCATTTGCTACCTGGAGTTTACCTGGAGAGAGTTCCGGGGGTCAACGCCCCCGCGGCCCGGTCTGTGAACAGGCCTCCTAGCACCATCCTCTCCATCCTTGATTCAAACCTGACTACCTACTGCCCCCATGCACTGTATACCCCTACGGGCTTAGAACTTCCCCATGAATATTAATAATATTATTAATAATTAATAAAATAAATAATAAAATTAATAAATAAATAAAATTAATAATAATACTTATAAAAATAATATATAATAATAATTAATAATAATAATAATAATAATAATAATAATAATAATAATAATAATAATAATAATAATAATAATAATAATAATAATAATACACAAATAACACGTACATAGGAGAAAGGAGATTAACGACGACGTCTCGGTCGTCGTTAATCTCACCATTACCAAAGTCACACCGTGACTTTGGTAATGGTTCAAGTCGGACCGAAACGTCTTCGTAAGCCCCTCTCTCCTATGCACGGGTTATTTTTGTATTGTTCCGGTCTCAGTATTATACTGTAATCACCAATTATGAGAAATGTAATGAGTCAACGGCTCATATCAAGTGATTAAGAAAGTCTTGTAAGTCATAGACAGAATCACTAACTCACAGAATCACTAACTCACAGAATCACTACCTCACAGAATCACTAACTCACAGAATTACTAACTCACAGAATCACTAACTCACAGAATTACTAACTCACAGAATCACTAACTCACAGAATTACTAACTCACAGAATCACTAACTCATTCTTCTGAAACATCTTTACCGAAGATGTAACACGAAGGTACGTATTTTTGTGGCAAAGAGAATTATAGAAGAATGGAACAAACTACCCTCTGGAACTGTAAGCACGAAGACAATACAGTCCTCTACCCAGCTGGTCAAGTAGTTTGCTAATACAAGGTTGAACTTCCTAGAGGGTATTCCGGGGATCAACGCCCCCGCGGCCCGGTCCACGACCAGGCCTGCCGTTGGATCAGGGATACTACGCTTGGGTAACTAAAATCAGTGGATTCCTGATGTTTGTTCGGCAACATCATCAGATCGATTAGTTGACGAAGAGCCAACCAAGTTAATAATCTTCGTGGTAAAATTAATGGTTGTTTTATACAACAGTTTTGCTCAGTGAAGATACCCGAATATCTCTGATAGAAATAAGTTGAGGTAGTTGTAGTTTATTTTGTTCATCCACTTTCATTTGTTATGTAAATTCCATAATGATTCTACATTGTGGTTTGAGCCAGTGGCCGGAAGGAGTGGAAGGTGAGAAGAGAGCCTACAGCTTTACTAACTTTTCCTTAATCACCTAGATAATAGGAGGTAATTCTTAACCTTGACAGATATCCTTGGTGTGGTCTCCAAATTCTTTCACTCTGTCTTTTCCATTGATTCTCTGTCGGTCTGTCTGTCTGTCTGTCTGCTGTCTCTCTATCTGTCTCTGTCTCAGTCTCTGTCTATCTGTCTCTGTCTCTCTCTATTTCTGTTTCTCTCTCTCTCTCTCCTGCGGGTGTTTGCGGCACCACCTTCGTCTTGGGAACATCACAGGCTGGGGGTGACCTCCGGCACAACATTTCCCGATTACCATCGACCTAGTAAATGAGCTCACCACTGAGCACCGCCACTGTCTGAGTCTTCAAGTAGTGTGCAAACATCAGGCAGCAACGAGTATCTTAATCACAACCTTCCTCCTCTCAAATCTCAGACGAACCGGCGGTCCACTGGTCGTTCGGCTGTGGCACACTGTTAGTTTCATATTTCATATTTGGCCGATGCTACCATCTTCGAATTATTACGCTGTTATCTTACGATATAACATTACAGCTAAGACCTGTCATCTTACCTCAGTCCATTTCAAACACATGCACAAATAATGATTTATATAAAGAAGACCAAGCAAGAGCCAATGTTAGAACCGACTGAAAAAAATGATTGCTACATAACAGAAAATGATGGTACACATTTTAAACCGTTACTACCAAGTATATGTAAGAACACCGGAAAAGTGATCAGTGCACTTCAACAAAAATGGAGCTCCTCGAGAAAGTACAGGTAACTGTTTAAGAAGTTTCTGGAAAATTACTCTGACTGTGGGTTGGGCACTTGAAATTCTTTCCTAGGACTAATCAGTCGAAGTTAGAAAGAACAAGAAGAAATTTCAACAATAGAGTAAATGACCATAAAAAAAAATATGTTTATTTTTTATGCATATATGACTTTTCATGCATTTTCCAGCATGTTAAAATTCAAGAAATTGCTTTCATTAAAAACAGAAAAAATATTTACATGCAAAAAAATAAATATTTGAGGCATTGAGTGTATCAAAATTTAGTTTCAGTATCTTACAATGTCTGTGAAAACTTGATGCATTTATTAGTTGCTTCAGGTCTCTTTGTTTTTTCTCCCTAACCCATAGGTCGTGTAGCCTTAGTGTACATATAAAGTATACTTTATAGTTTTCTGAAGAAAGCTGTAGCTTGTGGCATAAATATTGAGTATTCACATCTTTTGTTTTACTTTCGTATAAGTTCGTTTTCAGTACAGACATACACACAGACTCCCCTCTCTCTCTCTCTCTTTCTTTCTTTCTCTCTCTCTCTTCCGTAAACCAAAATATCTTTCAGTAATACATATTTTCTTCCTACGCGTCAACATTCGGCTGCAGATCAGCCTTATGGGCTTAATTTACTTTTATCCTAAGCGAGGAAAACCACTAGGCTTAGGGAATTGCAGAAAACCAAGTTTGACCCAAAGATGGAGAGGAAATGTCCACCTTCTTGTATTAAGAGCTCCCACACAGACGTCGAGGTACCTCCCTAGAGAGGAGACGGGCTCGCACTCCTGAGGTCAACAAACCTTGTGTTTTATAGTTGCAAGATCGCCTCCCTGGACATTTCCTCTGGCGCCCCGCTCATCACTGTATCCGGATAGATAAATGTAAAATACTTTTAGCTGAATCCATAATTTTTTCAGTCTTGAACATTCTTTTTCTCTCCCTCTTACTGTATGTTCATCTTTCTTCAACTCCCCTTTTTTTCGTTAATTTTTATATATTTTATTCGCTATTTTAATTAATTTTTCATCTTTTTCCTCTTTTTTATGTCTTATTACTTTATTTTTTTCTTCTTCTACTTTATCATATATACTCATCTATTTGCGGTTGAAGGAGTCGAGTCATAGCTCCTGGTGCTGCCTCTTCGCTGATCCCTACTAGGTCCACTCTCTCCCTTCTCCATGAGCTTTATCGAACCTCTTCTTTCAGCTATGTTGGGATCCTGCCTCCACCACATTGTTCTCCAGAGTGTTCCGCTTCCTGACAACTTTATGACTGAAGAAATACTTCCTAACATCCCTGTGACTCACCTGAGTTTTAAACTTCCAGCTGTGATCTCTCGTTTCTTCCATCTCTGAAACAATCTGTCCCTTTCCACCTAGTCAATACCTCTCATTATTTTGTATGTCGTTATCACGTCCCCCCTATTCCACCTGTTCTCCATTGTCGTCAGGTTGATTTATCTTAACCTTTCCTCGTAGGGCATACCTCTTAGCTCCGGGACTAGTCTTGTTGCAAACCTTTGAACTTTCTCTAATTTCTTGACGTGTTTGAATAGGTGTGGGTTCGATACTGATGCTGCATACTTCGATATGTGCCTGACGTACACTGTGTACAGTGTCTTGAATGAATCCTTATTTAGATGTCGAAACTATTCTTAGGTTTGCGAGGAGCCCACATGTGAGAGAGATGGTGTACCAACATTAAGCTTTCCAGCATCGTCTCCAACATCTTGGCTCTCCACGTCTCTGGTCCCCTCTGTGGCTCCAGATTTTCTCAGTCTATATCACTGTGGTTGAAATCCTCCCTGCTTAAGTTAGCCCTTCTGGTCAGCTCGGCTAGAGTGGTCTCCTCCTGTTCGGTGGTGGGTTGTACATCACTGCTATCATCACTTTTGGACCCCTGGTCAGAAGTGTCCCTACTAAGTAGTCATCCTCTTCACCTTTGACTAGTCCTCCCATCTCCTCAAAACTCCATTGGCTTTAGATGAGAACTATAACTCCTCCTCCACCTCTGTTTTCCCCTGTCTTTCCTCGGGATCTGATATCCAGACAGGCAGATCGCATCTGTTATCACCCGCGTGAGCTTTATTTCTGTGAGTGTGTGTGTGTGTGTGTGTGTGTGTGTGTGTGTGTGTGTGTGTGTGTGTGTGTGTGTGTGTGTGTGTGTGTGTGTGTGTGTGTGTGTGTGTATGTGGGTGTATGTGTGTGTGTGTGTGTGTGTGTGTGTGTGTGTGTGTGTGTGTGTGTGTGTGTGTGTGTGTGTATGTGTGTGTACCCCTTGAGTATCGAGGATAATTCACCAGCGTGGAAGCACCATCAGCACTGACCAGGAGAGCAGACATAAACAAAACAAGCTTCCAAAACACACCTCCAACACACTAACATTTCCAGCGAACATTTCCAACTTCCGATTGAGTCTTCCAGTATCGGTGCGCCAAATAAAACCATCATCATGACAAAAATAGCTGCCAGAGTTTTCAGTGCGAGACTGAGACTGAGGGAGGGAGGGAGAGAGAGAGAGAGAGAGAGAGAGAGAGAGAGAGAGAGAGAGAGAGAGAGAGAGAGAGAGAGAGAGAGAGAGAGAGAGAAGCAGAATTGGCCAATGTGTTTGGTGAACTTAAGCAGAAAAATGTGTTCTACAATATTTTTTGTGGACGTTATAGGGAAGGAGGAGGAGGAACGTGGTGGAAGGGATGAAGCAAACGAGGAAAAGAATACTGGAGGGAAGGAGGGAGGGAAGCAAAAAAGTATTTGAGAAAGTATAGCTTGAAAAGGGAGGTACAGAAGGCAGAGAGAGAGGGTTGAAAGGAGAGTGGCACAGACAAGAAGAGACTAAGAGCGGGAGGAGGAGACGAGAGGGCAAAGAAGAAAGAGAAAGGAGTCAGGATAGAAGAGAAGAGAGAAAGTCAGGATATCGTGTAGGAATGTTGCAGGAAGATGGAGGGTAGTGTGTGGAAGATGGAGGCTAGTGTGTGTGGAAGATGGAGGCTAGTGTGTGTGGAAGATGGAGGCTAGTGTGTGGAAGAAGTAAGGAGAAGGAATTAACAATAGTAACCAGCATCTCTAACACCATATTCGCTACCATCATCTTTACTGCTGTCCCTCCCACTAGCCCGAACCACCACTCCCTTCCACCACCATCACTAGCACCACCGCCACCATACACACACACACACACACACACACACAGGAGGCAGGATCCATACATAGCTTTAAGCAGAGGTATGATAAAGCTCACGGTTCAGGGAGAGTGACCTAGTAGCGACCAGTGAAGAGGCGGGGCCAGGAGCTAGGACTCGACCCCAGAGATGGGACACAGACACAAGAGGTCACAATTGGAAGTTGAAGACTCAGATGAATCAAAGGGATGTTAGGAAGTATTTCTTCAGTCATAGAGTAGTCAGGCCATGGAATAGCCTAGAAAGTGATGTGGTGGAGGCAGGAACCATACATAGTTTTAAGGCGAGGTATGATAGAGCTCATGGGGCAGGGAGAGAGAGGACCTAGTAGCAATCAGCGAAGAGGCGGGGCCAGGAGCTGTGACTCGATCCCTGCAACCACAAATAGGTGAGTACATATATATATATATATATATATATATATATATATATATATATATATATATATATATATATATATATATATATATATATATATATATATATATATATATATATATATATATATATATATATATGCAATAAGATCACAGTAAACAGTTGATTTCAGAATATGCAAAACCACCACTCTGAAAGAATAGAGAAATTCCAAGCGCTTGGAATTTCTCTATTCTTTCAGAGTGGTGGTTTTGCATATTCTGAAGTCAACTGTTTACTGTGAACTTATTGCATATATATATATATATATATATATATATATATATATATATATATATATATATATATATATATATATATATATATATATATATATATGTGCACAGATTCAGCAATGCAGTAATTTAGCAGCTCATGCAGCACGAGCTTATATTGGTAACTTAAGAGGTCCAAAAGCATTGGTTCAGTTCGCTTTTGCCAAGGCTTTTACATATTCATTACGGACGCTGCACTCCGAGCCCCTCATCAGTATTTCCCTTCCCTCTGTCCACTCATTCCAGTCCTTAAGAGTGTTTATCAAAACTTAGGTGAACATGAAATTAATTCATGTGAGGGTGGTATTATTTTTATGCTGATCAAATTTAGTGCTAAACTCTCAAGGGTTATACAGTATTTGAAAGTTTCCAGCAGAACAAACCCATCGACCCCGTCTTTTTCTGCCTGTTCATTAACAAAGCTGCAGGAATGATACCCAGTGCGCACATCTGATTCATGGATCCTGACACCTTAAATTAACCGGACGATGCATTCACAAGTACTCTCATATAATATAATTTGCACATTCATTCTCATCTACTGCATTGCACATCCATGTATATTCATGTACACCCATATACCTCTATGCATTATTCTCAAGAAAATCCCATACTCCCATGACATTACATGTACCTTCATACACTTCCGTGTGTTCTAATATGCCTTCAAATATTCTCCATGAACCTTAGTGAATTTCCCTGTACCAACAGGTACTTTTACATGCCTACATGTACACCTATGTACATGAGTGAATTCTCATGTACTCCCTTGTACATCGTACGCTGGGGTATATTGCTGAAAGATTTCAGCTGCGTACCACTCTTCTCTAGTAGAGTACAGATGGCTGTAGAGGTAAAGACATGTCTCCATGCCTACGTCTGAATGTACCCATTTCTTTCCTTGCTTCTTCCTGAGTTCACAACACACCGAGCCTAGATCTCATCTCCCCATGTTGAGAGCTAAAATTGCTCTCTCGTCCGTGTCTCAGCAAGAATTGTGATGATGTATACAAAAACAGGAGAGAACAGATGGGGGAAGGTGAGTGGGAAAGAATGGTGGGCAGGGAAGAGGTGGGAAGGAAGGAAAATGAGATGAGGGTAGGGCATAAGGGAAGGAGAGAGTTGAGAGAGAAAGGAGAGACGAAAATGGGGGTAAAATGAGATTTGTATCCATCTCACGTACACGGAATAAGATGAAGGTGAAGAGGTAGAAAGGCGGCAACTACTTTTTCCTTCCTTTCGTTATTTTCTTTTTGGTAATCCTACTGCAACTGCTTCACCTGCTCCTCTTAATCTTTCTCTTATCCATCCTCTTCTTCCTCCACTTTTTTTTTCTGCCGCCTATTTCTCGAAAGCCTCCTCTACCAAATCCTCCTCCTTCTGAACATCCATCAGGCACGTGTGAGAATATAAATTCGAAGCGAGTGGAAACGAGTAGCTATATGGATTTGAGGTGATGTTGGAGTGTGATCAAGGAAGCATCTATGAAGGAATTAAAAAACCTGGTAGCCTCGCATGAGTTCTGGGGACACGAAGTACAGTACCTCCTCTATCAACGACCGAAGTGCAAATTACAGTTTCAAATGTGAGGCCCTTGAGCTTCTTAAAAACGAAAATGAGTGATTGAGGTGTTTCTTCCGTGTGGTTATACTGCAATGCCGAGAGTCTGTAAAAGTGAAAAAGAACTTTTTACGAGGGCATATCGAAAAGTCTTCCCGTCTATTTTTATTTGCAAAAACATAATGCGTAGAACGTTACTATATTACTCAAGTTAGTGGCTAATGTAGTTTGTAATTTTCCCAAAAGACAACAGAATTAGTAGCATGTGCATGGCCAGGTGAACAGTGATTACCAAAATGGCGCACCTGCTGCGGGTGTTTACGTTGTATATGAGCAGCCTAATAGACCGATAGAATTCTATGCGGTAGTCATAAACAAATTGGTAACAAGTGTTGGTAAGTGTCTCTATACATGGCGATTAGGTAGAAAGTAACACATGAACGATATTCAAAATGGCTACCTTGTGTTTTGGTCAATAATTTTTTTTATACACAACTTCGAATATTTACTCAGTGTCCACTTCATTAGTGGACACTGCTCGTTAATGTGAATATCTAATCAGCTAATCGCGTGGCAACACATCAGTGCCAAAAAAAACATGCAGAATTGATCACTAGATTCAGTTGTTGTGCAGACCAAACTCAGAATTGGGAAGAAATGTAATCTAAGTGACTTTGACCGTAGAATGATTATTGGAGCCATACAGGATGGTTAGAATATCTCTGAAACTGCTGATCTCTAGGGATTTTCAAGCACTACACTCTTTAAGAGTTTACAAAGAATGGCTCTAGTGAGCTCTAGTTCTATCGGAGAAAATGCCTTGTTAATGAGGACAGAGAAGGGCCAGACTGGTTCAAGCTGACAGAAAGGCAACAGTAACTCAAATAACTGTGAGTTACAACAGTGGTATGCAGAAGAGCATCTCTGGACACACGATACATGGAATCTTCAAGTGAATGAGTTACAGAACCAAAAATATACTGGGTTCTACTACTAACAGCTAAGAACAGGAAACTGAGGCTACAGTTGGCACTAACTCACCAAAACTAGACAGTTGAAAATTGCCTGGTATAAAGAATCGTGATTCCTACTGCAACATGTAGATATTAGGGTCAGAAATTGGCGTGAGTCTTTAGGATGTTGAGGAAGGGAAGATTCACAGCATGAATATGAGTGTGCAACCGAGAAATGTGCTGCAACTGCATGACACTATCATGTCAGCTAAGACCAGGATCTCGAAGATATTTTTCCAGCACATTACTGAATCGATACCATGACGAATTCAGTCTGCTCTAGGGGCAGAGGGGGACCCGTACTTAGTACAAGAAGGGTGTACCTAATAAAATATATACTCAATAGCAACCCACATGGAAACAGAAACACAGTTGGTTGATTGATCTGTATATTTGGACCCTTCCTTGTGGGATCGTCATCAGCAGATACTCAAGTGAAATAACATGAATTTATAGGAAAAAGTTGCACCTCTTCCCGTGCAGGGAAGTAAGGAGCTTCAGGTGAGCGTGTGGAAGGATGGGTCAAGGAAGGAGAAGACAGAATCTGTAGAAAAGCTAACAATTTGATAAGGATGTTCCTTTGTATTATGTGATTCCTCTTCTTGCTCTGCCGTTCTGTGTTAGGTTGGGCGCTGGTATGTACCTCTTGAGGGCGAATTTTGAAATGACGTCTGGTTTCCACTGTCCCTGTGAGATGTTGAAATTGTGGGCTGGTAGGTATGAGGGCAGATTCTATGATTTTGCGTTTGTAGCTGCAATGTGATCCATGTTTTATGGTGGGAGCTTCCCAATGAATATTGTGATTGTTGATGTTGACATGTTGAAAAACGGCTGAATTATCCTGTGTATGACGTATTGTCCTCTGTTGCTCGATGATCCTTGTGGATAGTTTTCGACCTGTTTGTCTGAGGTATACTTGGCTACAATCTTTGCTTGTTATCAGGTATACTCTTGGTGTGTCTTGCATTGTTGAATGAATGTGTTTGAGAAAGAGATTCCTCAGTTTGTTAGGATAGAAAGAGACTGTGTTGGTCACTTGTTAAGACGGTTGAATGTACCTTGGTGGTAGCGCACCAAGAGTTGAAATTTGCTGGATGGAGTTGAGTTTTTGTGAACTGAGAATTTGTAGTAGCTGATATTCGCTTTCTTCTCTCCTTCTTTTATAAACCAGCCAGTGTATCCTAATTTGGAGAATTGTGTTCTGAGGCTTTCTTTTTCTTGATCTGACCTTGAGGGGCAGCTACTACAAGACCTCAGTTCGCAAAAACTCAACTCCATTCATTATATATACATACATATATACATATATATATATATATATATATATATATATATATATATATATATATATATATATATATATATATATATATATGTATATATATTATTGTGTGTGTGTGTGTGTACTTACTTAATTATGGTTGCAGGGGTCGAGACTCAGCTCCTGGCCCCGCCTCTTCACTGAACGCTACTAGGTCCTCTCTCTCCCTGCTCCATGAGCTTTATCATACCTCATCTTAAAGCTATGTACGGTTCCTGCCTCCACTACATCACTGGCCAGACAGTTCTACTTCCTGACTATGACTGAAGAAATACTTCCTAACATCCCTTAGACTCATCAGAGTCTTCAACTTCCAAGTGTGATCCCTTGTTTCTGTGTCCCATCTCTGGAACATCCTGTCTCTGTCCACCGTGTCTATTCCACGCATTATTTTGTATGTCGTTATCATGTCTCTCCTGCCCTCCTGTGTCGTCAGGCCGATTTCCCTGCACCACAACTAAGCACCATAACACCACACTAGATTACAATTATACATCACAACGCGCTTCCCCTTCCTACTTCAAACTTTAACACCACACAACACTACTAAGCTACATTACATCTTGCTACCCCCCGCACTATGCACCATACTGCACCGCACCACCACTATAAACTATAACATCACTGCACCACCACCACTATACATATCTCCGTTTTAGACCTCCTTTATTCATCACAAAACAGCTCTAAGCAACTTAGCACTACCAGAAATGTCTATGTTAAAAATATTTGGAAATTGAGGAGAGGAAAAGAAAAAGAGAGAGTGAGAGGGAGAGAGAGACTTAAATGTAGAGATGAATAAACTGTAGGGAAGGATAAAGGGCTGGGAAGGAGTGAGAGAAAGTGGGAAGGGAAGGGGAGAAAATGAAGAAAGTAAAGGAGAAATAGTAGCACAAATGGAATAAAGAAATGGTAGAGAGGGAGTAAAGTTTAGGAAGGGAAGTAGAAAAGGTAAGAAGAAAGAGATATCGGTCCTTTTCAAGGTATGAGGATATAAGGTTGGAAGAAAGAGAGGAAAGGAATGAGGGAGAAGGAGGGGTGAGCTAAGAACAAAAAGAAGGAAGCGGAAAGAATAGAAGAATGATGGTGTTTTGATGGAGCGTTGAAATATAAAGGAAAAGAACGGAAGAGGAGGGTCAGAAAGACAGAGGAAGGTATGATAGTATGATAAGAGAGGGAGGGCGATAGAGATAAGATAAGATAAGAGAGATAAGATTTCGTTCGGATTTTTAACCCCGGAGGGTTAGCCACCCAGGATAACCCAAGAAAGTCAGTGCGTCATCGAGGACTGTCTAACTTATTTCCATTGGGGTCCTTAATCTTGTCCCCCAGGATGCGACCCACACCAGTCGACTAACACCCAGGTACCTATTTGCTGCTAGGTGAACAGGACAACAGGTGTAAGGAAACGTGTCGAAATGTTTCCACCCGCCGGGAATCGAACCCGGGCCCTCCGTGTGTGAAACGGGAGCTTTACCCACCAGGCCACCGGGTGAGAGAATTTGTGCTAATAAGAGAGAGATTGAGGAAAGTTTCACTAAGGAGTAATGGAAGGGAGATTTTCACTCAGTAAGAGAGATGGAAGTAAAATTTCACTTAGAAAGGGAGGGAGAAGGAGGGAGAAATTCATTTAGTAAGGGAGAGGAGAGGGGAATATTCACTCAGTAATAGAGGGAGTGAAAATTTCATTGTGAGAGGGAGGGAGAACACTCAGTAAGGGAGAGAGGGAGGGTGAACACTCAGTAAGGGAGAGAGAGGGTGAACATCACTCAGTAAGGGAGGGAAGGAAAGGGAGGTAAGAAATGATAAACCTTATTACCATCTAATGGAGTTAAAACGAACATATAATTAAACATAATTACATTAAGGGCAGATGAATACGGAAATCAAAGCATCAAACATAGCAGCATCAATCAGGCACTTTACAAGAGGGCAACTATGAGTATACATAAAATGGATCAGCAGTAACTAGAGAGACGAGGCCGCGTTGAACAGTGAGTATAAATTTAATAACAGTGGAGAAAAATGATAGGTATATGTGAGACGATGGAACTTAATTAGGCCGGAGTTCGGAATCGCATTGATGTACAAATATTTGTTCTCTCGCTGATTTTTTTTTTGATCTGTTTTTATTTGACTGCTAATAAATATGTTTCACTCTCTCTCTCTCTCTCTCTCTCTCTCTCTCTCTCTCTCTCTCTCTCTCTCTCTCTCTCTCTCCCTCACACACACACACACACACACACACCCAGCCACAGAGTAGTCAGGAAGTGGAATACTTTGGGAAGCGATGTAGTGGAGGCAGAATCCATACATAGCTTTAAGCAGAGGTATGATAAAGCTCACGGTTCAGGGAGAGTGACCTAGTAGCGACCAGTGAAGAGGCGGGGCCAGGAGCTTGGACTTGACCCCTGCAACCTCAACTAGGTGAGTACAACTAGGTGAGTACACACGACGAAGAGGTATGATAAAGCTCATGGAGCAGGAAGAGTGACCTAGTAGCGACCAGTGAAGAGGCGGAACCAGGAGCTGTGAATCGACCCCCGCAACCACAACTAGGTGAGTACACACTCTCACACACAACCAACTGATGCGATGGGTTAATATCCCATACGTCACCCACTCTAAGCTGTAATATAATCTATACAAATATATTGAAAAATGATCAGGTTTATTCATAGTCCTGGTCATCATGCTGTAAATTTATTCAATAGGTTTTTATTTAAACACAATGTAGCTTTATTACGAGCTAAGTATATAAATTCTTTGACCAATAAAAATTCTGTCTATTTTCTAATCTTACGTAAGCGTAATTTGTTGTGTATATGTGGTGTATATATATATATATATATATATATATATATATATATATATATATATATATATATATATATATATATATATATATATATATATATATATATATATATATGTATATATATATATGTATATATATGTATATATATGTATATATATATATATATATGTATATATATATACATATATATATATATATATACATATATATATATACATATATATATATATACATATATATATATATACATATAATATATATAAAATATATATATATATATATTGTGCTGTACACTGTACCGCACATTTTAGAATTAAGTTTATTCGTTGAGTGTTATAAGAACATAAGAACATAAGAACGAAGGAACACTGCAGAAGGCCTACTGGCCCATGCGAGGCAGGTCCAAGTCCCTACCGGCTTAAGCCAATGCACCCAACCTAGTCAGGTCAGGTCACATTGAGTTAAGGGAGGAACACGGCAACCGACCTGTTAGCACAAGCTATCAGGTCTAACTCACACCCACCCACATCTACTCATGTATTTATCCAACCTATTTTTAAAGCTACACAACGTTCTGGCCTCTATAACGGTACTTGGGAGTTTGTTCCACTCATCCACAACTCTATTACCAAACCAGTACTTTCCTATATCCCTCCTGAATCTGAATTTTTCCAACTTAAAACCATTGCTGCGAGTCCTGTCTAGGCTAGATATTTTCAGCACACTATTTACATCCCCTTTATTTATTCCTGTCTTCCACTTATAAACCTCAATCATATCCCCCCTGATTCTACGTCTTTCTAGAGAGTGCAGTTTCAGGGCCCTTAGTCTATCCTCATAGGGAAGGTTTCTGATACATGGGATCATCTTTGTCATCCTCCTTTGTACATTTTCCAGAGAATTTATATCCATTCTGTAATACGGTGACCAAAACTGTGCAGCATAATCTAAATGAGGCCTAACCAAGGATGTATAGAGTTGAAGAACAACCTGAGGACTCCTATTATTTATGCTTCTTGATATG
Source organism: Cherax quadricarinatus (assembly GCF_038502225.1). Lineage (NCBI taxonomy): Eukaryota > Metazoa > Arthropoda > Malacostraca > Decapoda > Parastacidae > Cherax > Cherax quadricarinatus. The sequence goes on along the minus strand of NC_091336.1, from coordinate 24,157,883 downwards.
AAGCCAAGGATTCTATTAGCTTTATTGCGAACACTTATGCACTGTTGTCTTGGTTTCAGATTACTGCTAACCAGAACTCCTAAATCTTTTTCGCAATCCGTAATATTAAGATCTACATTATTTAGTTTATATGTGGCATGGTTATTGTCCTGTCCAACATTTAGAACTTTGCATTTGTCTATATTAAACTGCATCTGCCACTTCTCCGACCACTGCATCAGTCTATTCAAATCTTCCTGGAGTGCTCGAATGTCCTCGTCAGAATGAATTCGACGGCCTATTTTGGTGTCATCGGCAAACTTGCCGATGTCGCTCTTTATGCCCTCATCTATGTCGTTTATGTAGATTGTGAACAGCAGGGGGCCCAACACTGACCCCTGTGGAACACCGCTCGTGACGCTTCCCCACTCTGATTTCTCCCCATTTATGCAAACTCTCTGCTGCCTATTTGTCAACCATGCCTCTATCCAGGAAAAAATTTCTCCTCCTATTCCATGTGCTTTAATTTTCCTCAATAGTCTCTGATGTGGGACCCTGTCAAAAGCCTTACTGAAGTCCATATACACAATATCATATTCATTACCATGATCTACCTCCTCAAATACCTTAGTGAAAAAAGTTAATAAATTCGTAAGGCAGGAACGCCCCTTTGTAAAACCATGCTGAGATTCGTTGATTAATTTATGCTTTTCAAGGTGGCTACGAACTGCCTCGGCAATTATTGATTCCATAAATTTTCCCACTATGGAGGTTAGGCTTATTGGTCTATAGTTCGAAGCTAAGGACCTGTCACCTGTTTTGAAAATAGGTATCACATTTGCCATTTTCCACTTATCTGGCACCATGCCAGTTTGTAGTGATATGTTGAAAAGATTAGCCAAAGGTGTGCTAAGCTCCTCTTTACATTCCTTTAGAACCCTTGCATACAGTTCATCAGGGCCTGGGGATTTGTTAGGTTTTAATTTATCTATTTGCCTAAGGACCATGTCACTTGTGACCCTAATCGTGCACAGTTTATTATCGTCCTGTTCTACATAATTTATCATTACTGGAATATCGCTGGTATCCTCCTGTGTAAAAACTGAGAGGAAGTATGTGTTAAAAATTCTACACATTTCCTTATCACTGTCAGTGAGCTGACCCGAGGAACTTTTGAGTGGGCCTATCTTGTCCCTGATCTTACTTCTGTATACCTATTCATACAAGCAAATCGTGACGGTTGCAATGTGCAGCATAATCAATCCTGTATTCAAGAATTTATAAAATTTAAATACGTTGTTGTTGGTGTTGCTGTTGTTTATGCTGTTATGTTGTTGCTGTCGTTGCTTTTGCTATGATGCGTTTGCTGTTTTCGTGCAGGTGTTGCTGTTGATGATGTTGTTGTTGATGTTGTTATTGTTCTTACTGCTGTTGCTGCTGCTCCTACTGTCGTTGTTGCTGTTTTTGTTGTTGTACTTGTTAATGCTGTTGCTTCTGTTATTACACTGACATGCAAACCGTAAGAAATGATACATGTTCCTTATTACCTTGTTGATTAGCGAATTTAGCAGCGCAACACGCACTAACTTGACATTATTATTGTTGTTACATTCATGGGAGAGTGATAAACTTGCAGGGATTACGTAGTTCCTGAGAAAATGGGAGGCACTCAAGTTCGATTTCAAGATAGGAAAGATAAGGCACCTTCAAGCGCCGTCACAGACATCCATCAACAAAACATAATTAGTACTGCTACTGCTTGTATTGATACTACTACTACTACTACTACTACTAATACTACTACTAATACTACTACTACTACTACTAATAATAATAATAATAAATCTTACTACTACTACTACAACTAATAATAATAATAATAGATCTCTACACGTCTAAAGCATTGAAATATTAGCAAGCCTCAACACATCAACATTTAAACTGAGGCGTCTTACACCTCTTCGCCCCTGGGACATTTAAACGTCTGCCTAACCCATCGAGACGGATATCGAAACATCGGCACGCGTGGGAAATTTAAACCCCAGTGCACCTGGCACTTCGGCATTACTGGGACATTTAAACGTCTGCTAAACCCGGCGAGACGGATATTTAAACGTCTGCGTGACCTGGCGAGACAGACATTTAAACGCAGGCACGCGTGGGAGATTTAACCGTAGCGCGTCTTGAGATGCTGGCTCTCCAGCTGATGCTGCTGATCTATGTAACACGCACCTTAAGAGTAACATTTTCGCATTTTGGAGGTGTATAAAAATATTTGAAAAAAAATGAAAATAACACATCTAGTGTCTTAAAATTCTCTTATTATTGAGCAAAATTTTGGTATTCAGATTATTTCATATTGACAATACTAAATGTTTTTATGTGGTCGACTGAAAATTTTGATTTACGTTGGGTCACAGTGTAACATAATATAGCATAAACAAACTATTCTAACGCCAGTTATTCATATGTATCGCTCTTTTGCTCCACGTTCGTTGCATCTGTTTGTAAATTTTATCCTTGTTTTGGTGGGGATGGGTGTGGGGGGGGGAGTGGGGAGGTGGGCGTGTGTGTGTGTGTGTGTGTGTGTGTGTGTGTGTGTGTGTGTGTGTGTGTGTGTGTGTGTGTGTGTGTGTGTGTGTGTGTGTGTGTGTGTACTCACTTAACTGTACTCACCTAATTGTGGTTGCAGGGGTCGATACTCAGCTCCTGTCCCCGCCTCTTCACCGACCGCTACTAGGTCCTCTCTCCCCCTGCTCCATGAGCTTTATCATACCTCGTCTTAAAACTATTTATAGTTCCTGCCTTCACTACATCGCTTGTGTGTGTGTGTGTGTGTGTGTGTGTGTGTGTGTGTGTGTGTGTGTGTGTGTGTGTGTGTGTGTGTGTGTGTGTGTATGTGTGTGTGTGTATATGTGTGTGTGTATGTTTGCTTATTTGTTCTGTATATACATTTTTATGGCTATGAGCACTGAGTAGCCTACGCGTTCAAAAAAGTTCAATAAATATCACAATTACAATTAATAATAATACTATTTCGTTCTCATCCCCGTTGTTGTTTACATGGCTATTAGCCTAAATATTTTAATATATATAAATAACTGACAATACTGCAAACCTATATTTAAACATTATCACTATTTATAATTTATGATTTTTTAAAGAGATAATTTTAAAGAAAAAAAATCTAGTACTTTATATGGTCACACAAAGGATGATTTAAGCTACACTTTTTACCAACTGATGTGAAGGTTTTACTCCCTATATATCACCCAGCTTAAATTACACTTAAAACCAACAGATGTGAAGGTTTGACGACCCATTTAATATCCGTCTTAAGCTGCGCTTATAATCAACTGAAGTGAAGGTTTGACGACCCCATTTAATATCCGTCTTAAGCTGCGCTTATAATCAACTGAAGTGAAGGTTTGACGACCCCATTTAATATCCGTCTTAAGCTGCGCTTATAATCAACTGAAGTGAAGGTTTGACGACCCCATTTAATATCCGTCTTAAGCTGCGCTTATAATCAACTGAAGTGAAGGTTTGACGACCCCATTTAATATCCGTCTTAAGCTGCGCTTATAATCAACTGAAGTGAAGGTTTGACGACCCATGTTTCACCTATTTTAACTTGCGCTTATAACCAGCTATTGGGAAAATGTAATGATCAATGCAATACCCACCTTAAGCTGCGCTTATAACCAACTGAAGTAAAGGTCTGACGACCCATATAACACCTACTTTAAGTTACACTTGACGACCCATGTTTCACCTACTTTAAGTTACACTAATAACCAGTTAATGTGAATGTTTGACGACCCATGTAATACCCACATTAATTAAGCTGCATTTATAACTCGCTCTCATATCAACACCCAACATAATTACCATTACAAAAGAATTTTTGTCTATGTTCTCAAGTATATATAATTAAAATATGATTAACATAATTTAAAAAAAAAATGTCTTCAGGGGAAATTCAATATGATATTTTTATCTTCATAAAAGTGTAATTAAATTTGAAAATTAATTAACGTTTGACAGGCCTGTCATATTTTTATCTGCTTTCTTACCCTAACTTTGCTTATTGCATAAATTTTATATGGTAAGGTGGTATATTATTATTACTATTATTCAAGAGAGTATACGTAGAGATGTGTATGTGTCTTATTATATGTACAATGTTTTAGGGATTATAATATCCTCAAGTGGTTGTGTACAGGTTATATACAGCCTGAACGACTCTTTGAGTAGTCAGTAGGCTTAAACTCAAAGAACATACAGTAATAATAATAATAATAATAATAATAATAATAATAATAATAATAATAATAATAATAATAATATTATTATTATTATTATTATTATTATTATTATTATTATTATTAGTCTTACCATTTAGTTTTCATTATTTTTATTATTCGTAATAAATTAATAAGAAAAATATAAATATATAGTAATAATAATAATAATAATAACAATAATAATTATTATAATTATTATTTTCAAGGTACTTTACCCATCTTGACCGGAAGTGAAGCCCACCTTGACGCCAAGCCGTCCTCAAATGTAAGAAAAAATGCCAGAAGTTAAGTAATAATTTTAATGGAGAGGCTCGTACACAAGTGCTACCCGCGAGGCTCATTAGACTCGAGTAAAAAGTTTCCCTGCGCTAGATAATGAGTTGCTTCTGAAAGCTTTCACTTTGAATTAGACTTTGAACTCCTGAAGAAAGTAAAGCACAAAAGCAAACTGGAGAGCTTTTGAAACCGGAAAATGGGATGTGAGAGAGAGAGAGAGAGAGAGAGAGTAATGCTGGTGCAGTAGTAAGGATGAATGGGAGGGTGTTGGCACCTGGAGAAGAAGTTGATATCCTTGGGGTGAAATTTGACTCCAAACTAACCATGAAGAACCATGTTGTAAATCTTGCAAACAAGGCAGCCAGGAAACTTACAGCACTTCGCCGTATCTCGCATCTACTTGACAGTAGGGGTTGCAAGATTCTGTACGAGGCACAAGTACGCTCACACCTTGAGTATGCTCCACTTTCTTGGTTTGCCTGCCCCCCTCTCATCTGCGACTGCTTGACAGAGTAGAGAACAGAGCAAGACGTCTCATCTCTCGCCTGGACCCATCCTGGATAGATCTGTCATTTCAGCAGAGCCTTCAACATAGGAGGGATGTGGGTGGCCTTACTGTTATGTACAAGGCCAATATTGTCAAAGTGCCACACTTGGATCCACTTCGAGGACAGCGTGAAACAAGCTTTTATGCCACAAGACGGGCAGAAAGCAGCAACTTCACTCTGGCTGTACCCTTCTCCAGAACATCACTCCATCTGAGATCATATATACCCAGGATGACTCGAGTATGGAACACATTCGTACAACATTATGATATCAACGAGATAAAGTCAGTTGATCAAATGAAAATGCTGGCCCACAGATGGCTCCAACTTCATCCTGTTCTCTACTTGTATGTCTCATAACAATAAAAATGCTTTCAAATGAGCTGATGTAGGTAACAGCTATTAGCTTGCCAATAAAGTTAGGAATCCTTAACCTGTAAATAGCTTGTCAATAAAGCTAGGGATCCTTAACCTTGTCAAACCCTGTGTAAAAAAAAAAGAAAAAAAAAAAAAAGAGAGAGAAAATGTGTGTCCATATAATAAACCCCTTTTAGCTCTTTAGTCTAATCTAGTTCAAACTGTTTGTTTGTGTGTTTGTGTGTGTGTGTGTGTGTGTGTGTGTGTGTGTGTGTGTGTGTGTGTGTGTGTGTGTGTGTGTGTGTGTGTGTGTGTGTGTGCGTACGATAAAGAATATTTAGTAACTCCCCTTTACATTTTTCTTTACTTTATTATTCTCTGGGAAACAAAGAATTCATCTTCAATACAACGATAAAAAAAATTAAATAAGCATTTCCTATAGACTTTTAAAAGTAAAATTATTCGTCCACTATAGATGATATGAAATATTTCAGGACATCGGAAACTCACACGAGTCACAATTTTTAAAGAGAATTATTGTCACAAAATTTCTGGATGACACTATAATTGTGCGATTAAAATGGTTATAAAGAAGTTAAAAAAAATTTCCATAAACATCTACAAAATCGCCAAATTTCAAGGAACTCACCCCAAGTCCAAACATTATTTAAATGTTTTTAAATTCACAACATTTCAGAATTTAACCCGTCCTTTTCCTCTCCCGTCCACTCCGAGTCGGATTCACGACTGGATAGTTTCGTTCTGGGAAAGTCAGGAATAATTCCATTCATTTTTCCAGCTTCATGTTTACGTTCTTTTCCTCAAAGCTTTCGTTTAGGCTTTAGTATCAAAACATTGGCTTAAGCCGGTAGGAGACTTGGACTTGCCTCGCATGGGCCAGTAGGCCTGCTGCAGTGCTCCTTCTTTCTTATGATCTTATCAGACGTCAATTTCAATTCATTCGAAAAAGTAATTAATGCTTATTTCATGGACAGAGAGAAAATTTGGAGTTTAGGAATCAAATGAATTCACACACACTCACACACACACACACACACACACACACACACACACACACACACACACACACACACACACACACACAAATAGCGCACTTTTGAGGAATATTGGTGTTTGCTACAGAGCTGCATGTTTGCCACACTTTCCTTGAAATCAGTACCATATTGGCCGTCTTCCAATCGTTAAGTAGTTCTCAAGCGCGGAGTTATTTGTCAAATGTCATGCTCTGAGTGTCTCGGTTACAGTCTGGATATTTTCCTCTAACATACGTTATCAACAGCATATCATAACATTTCCTGCTTTAAATATCTGAGTGATATATTATTATATTCAATTGTAAATCATACGAGTCTCCCATATAAAGAGGCCTTGATTAATGGGACCATAAGGTGATAATGATTTTGTAAGTGATGACCCCAAGGTCACATTGTCTTTCATCTTAACTGATCACATGATGTATATTCTTCACGAGACCTTTTATCGCTGTCTCCCAGTTCCATTACATGACACCTATCCGAAATAATGTTCTTTTACATTACTTTTTAATTTTACATTTTTCCTTTCTTTGTGTGACAGTCTGTTTGGTGTCGTTCTTGAGTAATTAAAAAAATAATTAGATAAAATATGCAAGTGGGAATGTTTGCGTGTGAATAGAGCCTGACAAGTATGGGACAATAGGTCCTCTGCAGGGCTTCTCTTTTCTTATATTCTAAATGAGAAATATTAATGTTTTAGAGCAATGACTAGGGCTTCACATTCCCCTATTTCGAAGATTTTGTCGCCCCGTAGCCTAGTAAGTTCAGAGGTAGTCTCGCATCTACTGAATCTCCAGATCGATCTTTGTACTCCCTACATAGTTTGTGTAGCACCTAACAAGGTCCCAAGTATTTTTAACAAAGGATCTCGGTTTCAAGTGGAATCGAAACCGCGTCGTCCGTCACCCCAGATTTCACCACAATAACATATCGTGGTGGCCATTTACTTAAGTGGTTACTGCGATGTGTGTTATTCAGGTGAAGGCTGGGATGACAGATGACGTTGAGTCTAATCCGCTGATGGCCGTGATTGTTGCACACACAAACACACACACACACACACACACACACACACACACACACACACATATATATAGGGATGTGTGTGTGTGTACCTACAGACACATTCACCATCATTCCATTACCAGCTTCAATGCCAGGAATAACTCACAGTAGTCTGTAAAGCCACTGTTCAAGTAGCGTGCGTACACCCACAACCCGGGCTGGAGTTTTGAGACTCTATGACCGCGGGTTCAATCCCGGCCGGGGGTATGGTTTACCCACAACCCTACTTGAGCCCAACTTAAACAACTCCGAAATCTTAGTATGCAAGATCACCATAGAAATTGCGTCTAACCAGGAAACTAACCACTGTCAGCACAACAATAGACGAACGCAGGATAGAGATGACATCGCTAAGAACCTCACTTCTTACACACTTAGCGTTTCCGAGGCTGAAGCACTGAGTTTTGTCTGAAGTTTACCACTGGGAGGAAAAAAACGACATGAACACACTATATACGGTTGTGAAGAATCACCGCATGGAAGACTGAACTCATTGCAACCAGGCTCTTTCTCGGAACCCATAGGATTTTCAGCCCACACTTCCTCGAGGAGGAGTCTGTCCACATTTTACAAGCATTTACACGCCTCCTGTTTCCTGCACATTTTATCTCCGACTGCAGGAGGCGTTCCTACTGCATTATCAACATAACCATGCGAGAACGTTCCCCAGCCAAGTATGTCATTCTAGCAGTGGGCGAGGTAGCAAGTAACGCCGCTCAAGGTCTCGCTAATCACATACTGAATGTAGCCACCAGCTCGTATCCACAATTAAGGACTTGGTAAAGAACAGTACCAGGGGCGCTTAAACCAGTGCGGGAGTGTATATCATCCCATGCGGTAGTTGCAATAAGGTTTATGTGAGCAAACAATACATTAGCTTGAACCAGCGAATGACGAAACACAATTATACATGACAAAGATTGTGTTGTTCGAAAATTCAGGACACCAGCAGTAATGAAGAGGAAAGAATCCAGGTTGATGCAGAAGGAACTTCGCAAATGGAGACATCCTTGATCGCCCTGACCAACACAGTGGCCCAAAACTACGACGTTTAAGTAAATCAGATGTCCTTGCTAGCCTGATCCTACCTCACCATGCACTGAATGACCAGACTTACGCACCAGTACCTGTCCTGACCCCATTTTACTCATCTGAACTCTGTTCACTATAAATTTATTATTTTTCTATTCTCTGTATTGGACTGATAGAGCCCTAACGTGCGAAGCCTCTTCTAGCAAGTCCTATGTATGGCATGTCTTTATTTCACAGTTTATTGGTAATATTTCACCTAGTACCTGTACATCAGCTAATAAACCCACTCATAAAATTTGTATCACACTGCCCAACAACAATAATATAACTGAGAATATAATCATAACCATCTTATTATTTACCACCAGGTGAGTAGAGAGAGAGAAAAATACCCGCAATCCATTAGATAAATGAAGATATATTAAACACTTTGAATCCTTTATTGCTGACGCTAGACAATGCTCTTGGCGAGCGATATATAGCCTAAAAATTAAGTATTCATGAATAACTGTAATTGTACCTTGATCTCATTACCGATTTAGCAATTTGAGATTAAAAACCTCTGTAAATATAGTCATTTTGAAGCTCATTGTATTTCCTTAAGTATGTGGAATGTAGGCGTAGAGATTTCATGAAATAAGCTATCCCATACACTACAGCTCACTGTATGGGAAGAAAAAGGCGTCGTGAAATATAGATACAAAAACGCAAGCACCGACAGAAACAGGCATAAAAGAGTAAAATATGATGATCCAGCAACCAGCAATTAATAGTGGGCTTTATCTCTCGATTCAACCACTCATATTTATCATGTAACCCCCCGGCTTTAATTTGGGCATGTCCGACACAAACAATGAAAACAACAAACCAGGGATCTCTACCTCTATAGAAACAAATAAACGAAAATAACACAAATTCCTCTGATATTGCATGTACATTAAAATTCCATTAGTTTTATCGCGTGATCATACTTTTTTTTTTTAAAGAAGCAGCCTAAGGGCAACATCATACACAAAAAAAAAAACATATATGAAAAAAAGCTTGAGTAATATTCTCGTTTTAAAATTCTAGCATAAAAATGGAAAACGCTATTTTTTCATTGCTATCCCTAACTTTTTTGTGAGCAATATATCTATATCAAAAATAAATTTATCAATTGAGCTTTTTGCTCGTCTTTATTGAGACTTTTTTCCATGGTACAAAATAATGGAATTAACTATTTCTTTGCGTAAAAGTTACGAGAGATTTTCCTTAGTTATCAATACGTGTACCATTCCTGTTAACACACACACACACACACACACACACACACACACACACACACACACACACACACACACACACACACACACACACACACACACACACACTGCTGATGACCTTACTATTCCTCTCTCGTTCTCTCTGCCGGCTCCTGCTTCTCCTTATTGGAATTCTTCTTCAGTGGGCTGGAAAGGCTGTTCCTCCCATTCCAGTCAAATCCAAACGATTTCAGCAAGTCTGTTCCATCCACTAGTAGGCTTGTTATTCTCAACTGGCCTATCCAAAGAGATATCAGATCCACTTATTCAATCCCTTACATTCAGTTCCGACTCATTCCAATCTATTTCAGATAATGTTAGCAATCCTACCTCAGGCAGTGCAGCAAATTTTTGGCCTTTTCTTTAAATTTTAACACATCAGTGTAGTTTTTTGTTATATCTCGTTTTATGATGTTTGTTATATCTCTTGATTTTAGTCCTCTTCTTTACAGCTTTCTGTTATGTCTCCTTATCGCTTTCTCCTCCTTCCGTTTCTCCTCTCTATCTGCATATTTCCCCATTTCTTCCTCCTTTCACTTTCTGTCTATTTCCCTCTCATTTTCTTCTTCCTCTTTCTGAACTCAACTTCCCTCATCTTTCAATACTTCGGAATCGTTCTCGTCCTCCTCTTTCTCCCTTTCCTCTTTCCTCTTTTCCCTTTCGTCATCCTTTTTCTTCTTTTCCAACTTTTCCTCCTCTTCAATCCCCCTGTATTTCTTTTCCTCTCCTCCGTCTCCCTTCTTACTCCTCCTCTTCTTCCTCTTCTACCCCCCTTTCCTCCTCCTCCTCTTCTTATAACCTACCTCTCTCACCAACTCTGGGATAACTTGGACTACACACAAACAAGAAAAAAGACAACTGTTGGCAATATTTTGTTTTAGTGGGGAAATACTGCCACATCCAATGTGAGTGTTTATGGAAGAGGGAGGTGGGGAGCACTGAAAGGAGGTGGAGGGGGAGAAGAAGGAGGGAGAAGAACAAAGACTATAGGGAGGGGAAGAGAAATGACAGAGAAATTCGCAGTAGGGAGAGGAAGGTGGAAGAGACGGGAAGGAACTGCGAGGGATGGGAGGAAAGGAGGAACAAAATGCTAGTGGTGACAGGATGAGATGGAAAGAGAAGCCGGAAGGAACGGATAAGATAAAATACGAAGAGACAAGGAGAGGAAAAAGTAATTAGAGTTAATTAGAGGGAACAAAGGAGGGAAAGAGGGAAAAAGAATGAGAGGAAGAAAATGTGGAGCTTTTCTTCCCTGCTTCTTCATCGAAGTCATTCCACTTTCCGACTAATATGAGACTCAAGAAATACTTCATCACATATCTCTGGGTCATCTGTGTCTAACTTCCAGCTGTGCCCCCGAGTACCTTCTTCTCGCCTCAAAAACAGTCTATCCTTGAATATCCAATCAATTTCTTTGAGTATTTTGTATGTTCTTATGTCTCCCCAGGCTCTTCTTTCCTTAAATGTCGTTAAATTTAATTCTGATAGCTTCTCCTCGTAGCTCATACCCCTTAGATCTGGAACCAGTTTCGTTGCATATCTCAACACTTTCTCCAGTTTCTCAGGTTTGGCTGCATTCCAGTGTTGCATACTCAAGGATCAGCCTGCCATATGTTACATAAAAGACTCTTTATTGACATTCCTAAAGGTTACTCTTAGATCAGCCAGACGAATATTGCCTGTAAAGGTTATTCGGCTGAAGTGATTATTATTATTATTACAATCAAGGGGGAAGCGCTAAACCCGTAGGATTATACAGCGCCTGTGTGGGGGGGGGGATGTGGAAGGTATTCAGGCTTAATTCGGGGAACTGGAGCACAGATCCAATTACCTAGATCAAGTGCCCCTCACCAACATCAAGGAACCTTCCTTGAGGGGTCGGCTGAAGTGAGCCTCAGTCGTCATAATATGCGCTATACTCGACCCTAGGTCTTTCTCTGAGCGAGGTCTGTAGTCTCTGTCCCTCATGTCCATATTCTGTAGCCTGTGTTCTTTCCTCTTCCCCAATTTTCATACGTTAGTATTTGCTGAGGTTGAATTCAAGCATCTGTTGATCTCGTCAATCTTGCAGTTTGCTAAGAACCATTTGTAGCCTTTCCATGCCCTCACTTGTTTTCATTCACCTCACTGGATGTCAGCAACACTCCGGTATACATCCGATTCAATCCCATCTGGAAGGTCATTCACAAAAGCCAGAAAGATTATGGGTCCTAGTACTGGTCCCTGTTGAACTCCAGAATGACTGGGGCTCCGGACAACCACTGCGTGTGTGTGTGGGTGTGCTCCTCTGTGTGTGTGTGTGGGTGTGCTCCTCTGTGTGTGTGTGGGTGTGCTCCTCTGTGTGTGTGTGTGGGTGTGCTCCTCTGTGTGTGTGTGTGGGTGTGCTCCTCTGTGTGTGTGTGTGTGTACTCACCTAATTGTGGTTGCAGGGGTCGAGACTCAGCTCCTGGCCCCGCCTCTTCACTGACCGCTACTGGTCCTCTCTCCCCCTGCTCCATGAGCTTTATTATACCTCGTCTTAAAACTATGTATAGTTCCTGCCTCCACTACATCGCTTGTCAGACTATTCCACTTCCTAACAACTCTGTGGCTGAAGAAATACTTCCTAACATCCCTTTGACGCATGTGAGTCTTCAGCTTCCAACTGTGACTCCTTGTTTCTGTATCCCATCTCTGGAACATCCTCTCAGCGCATCAGTGCTATAATAGCGTGCAGCAGGAAAGCATTTATGACAAACGTTGGTAAAACCGGTTAACCAGACGTTTTGTCCTGGAGATGGATAGGGTAGATTTTGCCGCCGATATGGTTAGTTTATTGTAGCGAAAATTCATATGGATATACAAAAGGCCTAAATCTGGATTAACTGGACTACATCTGGATTTATATCTACATATTATGTCTTATCAGTTGCAAAAAAAAAAAAATGAATACTTGCTTAATAAGTTTGGTAACTTGTTTTCACTAAGATACCTTGACATATTACAAAGGTTTTTATGCCATCTCTTCTTCGCCAGCAGCACGCTGAAGAACTGTTCTCAGATATACTTGTAACTCACTGTGATGTAAAATTTCCAAGCAGACTCCAGTGTTCTTGTTCCACCCTCTTTTGTTTATCTGAGCACTTTATTTGCCACGATCCTAATGCCTCTTGTTCTGTGTTATTTCAGTGAGGGAAGACACGTGCCACACCTGGGTATCGACAGTAAAAATACCTAAGTGCTGCACATGTGTCTTATTCATCAAATTATCGGTATTGTATGCCATCTAAATAAGATATTCTCTTGAGCACATACACCAGTCTGAGATACGGAGAATAAAATACGTTAAATAAAAAATCAAAGAGTTAAGTGGTTACCTTCATTATTATTATTATTATTATTATTATTATTATTATAAGTATGGGGGAGAGCTAAACCCGTATGATTATACAGCGCATGTGGGGGGATGGGAGGCATTCAGGCTCAATTCAGGGAACTGGAGCGCAGATCCAATTCCCTAGATCAAGAGCCCCTCACCAGCATCAAGGAACCTCCCTTGAGGGGGGTTACCTTCATTAACATCGTCTTACCCACACACTGGGCTTTATCTGGTTGCTGACTTGGTAAAGCTGTGTTATGGAAACGTGATTAATAAAGGCGTATCACGGTGTGGGACACGCACATTGTGGTTAAGAGGCATCCACCGTTTGGGACAAAGAGAGGATGTGGAGTGGAGGTATCCACTACATCTAAGTGGACACCATCCCACTACCGAAAAAACGCATATGTTAAAATTACTCTTGAACGTCAGACAACAACTATCATTCAGCGGAGTGGAAGGAAAGACATAATTTACGATGTTAGAAAATAACAAATGTTTCATTATTAGTATTTCGATAGTATTTGTCACCATTTGTCTTGTGTGTCGTGGAAGGTCTCGAGAAAAACAAAATGGACAGACAGTTGTTGGAAATGGATGTTGTGGGCTCTACCCCTTTCCACACTCAGCTCAAACCTGATTACCTTTCTCATCCTTTCTATTTCCTCAGAGGCTGTAAGATTCTTACGAGTCTAGTGATCCCCTGTACATAGAAAAACAGAAATAACAAATTATAATAATAATAATTTTAATAATCAGAGAAAAAAAGAGAGAGAAAAGAGCGAGAGCTGGATGAAGCGGAAATAAATAGAATTTACAAAATCGTGCAAGGCTTGATTCACCAGTTACCAAAAGATCATATTATGTAAAGCAGCCAAAGACACTACTGCTATTGTATGCTTGACACAGTTGTTGTAGGGCGCGAGAAATGATAGAAGACACAGCTGGTGGAAGCTACAACATGTGGTGGGAAGAGTGATTAAACTGAGCGGGCTGCCATTTAATTGTGGAGACAGCGGCTGTGTTGCCCTCGTAATGATCGTCCATGGTCACAATGAGCAACGAAAACGGATCAGTCACTAAAAGAGCAAGGCCACTCTCTTCAGTGTTTCAGAACAGAACCATTAGTACTAGCACTACCACTACTACTACTATTACTACCACCACCACCACTGCTGCCCTCCCCACAACAATAACCCCCACCAAACATCCCACACCAACATCATTCACGTTCAAAAAACACTGGCAATAGAGTTACCACCCCCACTCTTTCTTCCCTCGCCTCGACCCTCTTATATGCTGGTCCTTCCATGCTAATGCTCACACTGACATCAAAACAAACCTTTGTTCTAGAGCCACTTCACACCGTATTAAAAACGAAATTAATGAAAATAACGATACAAAAGTCGAGCGAAAACCATCCTAAACTGAAATGTTGTGCTGTTTTCTACTTTTATTGTGTTTGATAACACATGAAAAGTTAGAGGGTCTGGAATACATTCAGCTAGGGTGCATCACCATCAGGAACTAGTTTAAGCCATTTATGGGCCGATTCAGTGTCAGGCAGCAGAGAGGAGACGAATATATGGAGAGGGTTCGTGCAAGCATTTGTGTGAAAGGCAGGACAAGATTCATTTGGGCCCATTAAATATGGTTTTACAGATTTTAGTACATTTATACGATGGTTTCAATGAAGACAATTTTTTATGGAATACACCGGTGGTGAACTATGTTTAATCCAAAATAATGCCCCACTCCAAAAGAAATATTTTCTGTTTTCATTTTAAGATGGAAATAGCAGAAAGATCTGAATCAATATAAATGGTATACAGTACAGATTAGTATCAATTTTAGGCATCAAAATATTTTTTGGGCCATAGATGCAGGCTTCGTAGAGTAGAAGAATGAACTGCAATCCGAGAGACAGGAGACGATGTGGAGAGGTAATGCGAAGTAATCAGTCCCTCAGTGTTGAAGGAAGATAATTAGTGTCTGGGAAACTGATTACCTCACACTATCTCTTCATTTCCTCTGTTGCTTCCAGGACTGTAATTCATCCTTGCATTCGGCTGATAAAGGCTGCAGTACAGGCGTAACGTTCCGTCAGTAAAGATACCAAGAGCTGCACCTATGTCTTATTCATCAAGACAGATGTGTGTGTGTGTGTGTGTGTGTGTGTGTTTGGCAGTAGAAGTGGTACTTGGGTTGGTAACAGGGTGATGGTGGTGGGGATGATGATGATGGGATGGTGATGGTGGTAATGGTGCTGGTGATGATGATGGTAGTGGGGGTGATGAGAGGATGATGGTGATGATGGCAATGGTGATGATGTTAGTGAGGATGTTCACGGTGGGATTAAGAGGATACTGGTGATGGTGCAGGTGATGATGGTGGTGGTGATAGTGGTGGTGGTAATGGTGGTGGCAATGGTGTAAAATGGTAGTGATGGTTGTAGTGGTATATTAATCGTAGTTGCAGTTTTGGTAGTTTTAATATGAGGGTGACAGTGGCAGTGGTGATATGTGTGATAATGGTTGTAGCTAGTGGTTGACGTGGCATGAATGGGGATGCCCGGGTGTTGTGCATGTGTCTTAATTTCATCTTGTCGGTATTATATACAATTCTTGTACTACTACTACTACTACTACCACTACCTCTTCCTGCCTATATATAGCCGTCCTGCTCCACCTCTGGTTAGTGTGACTTTGTCAATGGTCCAAGTCGGACCGAAGCGTCGTCGTAAGCTTCTCTCTTTTATGTGCGGGTTATTTGTGTATCGTTCCAGTCACGGTATTGCGCCTTTTTTGTTATTTAGTAGTGGTGGGTATAGTAACGATGGATGTTGGGAGGTGGATGTGGTTTAGTGCTTTCCCAAGAATATACTAATCATATTGTGAAATTTCTAAATTTATACACATAAACAATGTTTTTTATCAATTTCTTGACACCAAAGTATGAGCATTCCAAAAGTTTTGTTTTGCAATAAAAAAAATTAATTAAAATAAAAAAAGACATCGGAAGAGACTCAGACATCTATTTTGTATTAAGACAACTTGCAGCGTTAATATAAACACACTGAGATCAGTCGAGTGCAAGGAATACACAGAGAGTTGCATGAATGTCACTCATACTTAGCTGGAGATAATGAGGTTGTTTTGGGGCCTCCTTACCCGGCTCTAGTATCTCTCTATGAGATGCTGGGCTCTCGCTTGTGTTATCCTGATCTCACCGGCTTTATTGAGTGGCCTATATTGTCACCTTATGTAGGTAATTACGTTTGTACATGCATGTATGTGTACACAGACTGGCATGCATGCATATACACGTGCATTCATGCATTCAGTTAGACTAGGCAAAGAGCTTAGTAAACTGAACTATGGCGAGAAATTAAGGGAACTAAATTGATGACATTTAGAGGATACACGGGGCATTAAGATACGAATGCAAAGTAGAAAATACTGTAGCAAACTTACCTCTGTAATTTTTAAATGATTTTTTTTTAAATTTGTATTAAGTATTATTTTCTTTCATAAGGCGAGTAACCCTTTCTCTTCTATCAGATTATATTAGTATTAGGTACATAACCGAGAGGCCTTTTTCAAATCTTGGGCGAGAAAATTAGTATGGGCAGAGATCTTCTTACGCGTGCTTTAATTTACCTCAGTCGATAGATACCAAAAAGTTATTCGACTGCTGAACGAATCCGTAGGGAAATAAATCACACTGCTCTTTTTTTATATAGCTTATCCTGGATAAAGAGCACTGCGGGGTTAATTATCCGAGGTTCTCTTCATTTGAGCTACGATGAACATGGTCAAGTCTCCTAATACCTCTTGTCCCTCTTACCTAGCAATAAATACCAGGAGTTAACTGTTGTGAGACTCGTCTTGGATGTAGACCAGAGCAGGACTCAAATGAAAATAAGCCACTCTTCTTAGATTTACTGGGTTATTCTATGTAAAAAAGTATCACGTATGACAATATAACAAGAAAATCACATTGCATAACGAGGGTTGTTATATGGGGGTTGTTATAAAATAAACTTACCTCCTACAGCCCTGAAATGCTACGTTAATGATCCGGAGCATATCTACAGTGGTAGACCTTTCGGCACACAACTGATAGGACGTGGTAGAATCCTAAGCGTGGCGAGATGTATGGACACCTGCTTTCCGTTGCCTAGATTGGTTAGTTAATTGGGTTAAAAACCCATCGACTACATAAATTATCAATATGGTTCCATGTACACTGTTCACCACCAGGGACACTTTAATCCCCAAATTAGGTTAAATATAACCACGATATGTTGAAACTTGTGAAGGCATATTTGATATGAGGCAGTTGCTGCGTTAGCAAATAAAATGAGGTAATTCCCAAACACATTCCTATATACTTATAATTTTTGGATAAAAATCGAAGGGCCAACAGGACCAGTGTCACTTGTACTTGAGAAGTGGCTGCTGACCCTAGCTACTGTTTTCCAAGCTAATTTAACAGCTAGCATGCTTGAACCTAAGATTCCTGGTTTTTGACCAAACGCAACTACTACGAGAAGACTGATTACCCGTAAATGTAAGTTAAATGAGAGATATGTCGGCCAAATGGATGGCAGGGTCACCATCTGGAGAAGACCCGGGTCGGAAGTACCGGCAAATCCCTAATGAATGAATGAATAAGTGACTATTATGTCCCAGGCTAATATTAGTATCAATTTATAATTCAAAATATTGGTATAGTGAATTAGCCTATTTTAGTAAATCACCCGACTAAATAACTGTCCTGATCAGACTTGTGTTTAATAACTATCTGTATATTGTGTGGGCACAGGAAATTAAATTGCCTATATCACTAATGGTCAATCCCGACACAGATTCTGATTCTCAGAAACACGGACCTATTTCTATGGTTGAGTAGGTCCCAGGTCGCCTCTAGATGGTTCAGTATCTTTATTATGCACCACATATCCATCCTGTGGGCGGTATTCACCCCATACCCATCCTGTGGGTGGTAGTCACCCCATACCCATCCTGTGGGCGGTAGTGACACAATACCCATCCTGCGGGCGGAAATCAAAAGATTACACAGGTATTTAATGGGCCCAGGAACTGGACCCCAAAGTTTTGATAGCTGAACAAGGTACAAAGGTAATGAAATGAACTCACAAGTTACAAAGGTAATGAATCATGTAAGTAAATTTACCTAATTACGTTTTTACATGGTTAAAATCATTATCAAATTATAGAGTAATGAGCATTCACACGTCCACAACCGGTCACAACTGTAATGAATCATTAGTGCAAATATTAATTGTTGGGTCACGCACACACACACACACACACACACACGCACACACACACACACACACACACATACAACAGGCCTAGTGTCTAATCGACATGTGCCTAGGACCAAATGGTAACTAACACAGCAAGTGATGTAGTGGAGGCAGGAACTATACATAGCTTTATGACGAGGTGTGACAAAGTTCAGTAAGCAGAGGACCTAGTAGCGATTAGTAAAGAGGCGGGGCCAGGAGCTGAGTCTCGACCCCCGCAACCACAATTAGGTGAGTATACACACGTCTAGATAGTTTCTACACAGAACATCTGATCAGCTTTAATTAATAGTGATCTGGAAGGCAACGATTTGATACAATGTTCTTCAGTAACTGTGATATTCAATTTAATGTCATTTAAGCCTCCCTGAATTTATATTAAGGCTTAAATCTGCTGATGGAGTGTTGGTATTCGCATTTTAAATTGAAGTCGAATTCCCTGAATCGAGCGAAATAGTTACTTATAATAGCGTAACTCAGTCAAATCATTATGACAATTTTCATAAGGCTAATTGACTAAACTGAGTCGCATCGTGGTGGAGGACCTAAAAATGATCATAATTTGTAAAGCTCGATAATTGATTTTACTTACTTATTAACCTTCCGGCGTTATTGATCTGATTGAATCACTAAAGACACCCTTCTCCTGCATTATTCTTACTGAGACCTGGCTTAAGCAGGACACAATAGATATCTACCCTCTACCAGGATACACAGCAATTCACAACTGCAGACCAAACCAAGTTGGGGGTGGTATTGCAATCTATTACTCTAACCAATTATCTTGCCTTAGCACCACTTGCTTTAGTGATGAATATGGGGAATACATTTTTGCTAATTTTACTGTAAAAAACCTTAAGACGCCTATAACAATCGGTGCCATTTACCGGATACCTCACACAAACATCCCAAATTTCAGTGAGAAATTAAAGTCACTAATAACAAACAGACAAATGAATAAGCACCACCTTCTCTTAGCTGGAGACTTCAACATCAACCTTGGCTTACTAGATGATCAGCCTGTAACTGATTTCATCAACAATATGAACAACACACTTCTCATACCAACAATAACTAAACCAACCAGGCTCACTGAGACAAATGCAACCATAATAGACCACATATGGACCAATATACTAGCCCCCCTTAAATCAGGGATAATCACAGATAGCACTACAGACCACTACCCTACCTTCCTCCTGACAAACATTAGTAAACCACCACTTGAATACAACAAAGTCTCATTTAGACTCCATGACGAGGCCTCAGTAAGGAAGTTCACAGCTGACCTAGAGACTGTTGATTGGCCTACAGAATTCTCCAAGGCCAATGGTATTGATGACTGGACAGACATTTTTCTTAACAAATTACTTAGACTATACAACAAACATTGTCCTATAAAAACAAAAAAGATCACAAACAAACGGCTTGGTTGCCCATGGCTAACCAGCACCATTCTGAAATCCATTGACAAGAAACACCAATATGAAAAGCAATATAGACAGGGCTTAATACACAAAGATACTCTTAAACACTATTCATCAGCTCTCACCAAAGTAATAAAGAAAGCCAAACAACTATACTACTCCAGTAGATTCACAGACACTAGAGGAGATATAAAAAAGACCTGGAAAACACTCTCTCAGATTCTAGGGACCCACAAACTGAGAAAAACCAAGAATATTGTCCTAACTAAACCTAATGAAACACCACTACATCCCACTGACACAGCTAACAAGATAAACGACTTCTCAAACATAGGATCTAATCTCGCCAATAAAATCCCACATACCAATGCCCATGCCGGGGACTACCTAGATGGGAATTTCCCTAATTCCTTCTATCTTGCACCAACTGAGCCCACGGAAGTCATTGAGATTATAAAGTCACTTAAAAATAACTCGGGGAATCTGTCTCATGTCCCACCATTACTGTACAAGCGAGCGGCCCATGTCCTTTCGCATGCTATTTCGTTACTTTTTAACAAGTCACTAGAGACTAGCACCTTCCTGAAACTACTCAAGATGGCAAGGGTTACACCAATACATAAAGGTGGTGACCCTACAGACTTAAACAACTATAGGCCAATATCTAACTTACCATTGCTATCCAAAATCTTTGAGAAACTCGTGCACAGGAGACTGTATTCATTTATAACGGCTCAAAACATACTCAACCCCTGCCAATTTGGATTCAGGAAAAATAAAAGCACTAATGATGCAATCATAAAAATGCTAGATCTGCTTTACACAGCATTGGAAAATAAGGAATATCCACTAGGAATTTTTATTGACTAAGAAAAGCTTTTGACACAGTAGACCACGACATCCTACTCCACAAACTTGATCATTACGGTATAAGAGGCCATGCGCTTGCTTATTTCAAATCTTACATTACTAATAGGTATCAGTACGTCACCATTAAAGACACAGCATCAGCAACACGGCCACTTGATACTGGAGTTCCGCAGGGAAGTGTCCTTGGTCCCCTGCTCTTCCTCATATACATCAATGACCTTCCAAACGTATCCCAACACCTGAAACCCATTCTCTTTGCTCATGACACGACTTATGTCATCTCTCACCCTAATCTTGCCACCCTCAACACCATTGTGAATGAGGAGCTGATTAAAATATCGACTTGGATGACAGCCAATAAACTTACGCTTAACACTGACGAAACCTACTATATTATGTTTGGTAGCAGAGCAGGAGATGCACAAATTAACATTAAGATTGACAACACTCTAATTACCAGAAATAATGGGGGAAAATTCCTAGGCCTATACCTTGACAACAACCTGAATTTCAGCACCCATATCCAGCATATAACCAAAAAAGTATCCAAAACGGTTGGGATCCTCTCCAGGATACGATACTACGTGCCGCAAAATGCCCTTCTCACACTATACCACTCACTTATTTATCCATACCTCACCTATGCTATTTGTGCTTGGGGATCAACTGCAGCAACACACCTAAAGCCAATAATAACCCAACAAAAAGCTGCAGTAAGAATAATCACTAAATCCCATCCCTGGCAACACACCCCCCCCACTCTTCATAGACCTAAACTTACTCCCAGTTCAGTACATCCACACTTACTACTGTGCAATCTACATCTACAGGGCCTTAAACTCTAATATCAACCTTGACCTAAAACGCTTTCTTGATAGTTGTGACAGAACCCACAGGCATAACACCAGACACAAACATCTCTACGACATTCCCCGTGTCCGACTAAACCTTTACAAAAATTCAATGTATGTCAAAGGCCCTAAAATCTGGAATACCCTACCTGAGAACTCTAGAACTGCAGACACATTCATCACCTTCAAAACTACCATTAGAAAACATCTTATCTCCCTGATACACCCCGTCAACTAACTACACGAATACCACCTGGTGGTTCACACTTACACTCACTCACTCATTTGACCATAAACAGAAATATTAATCTCAATCTTAAAATAATGAATCCTGTGATACTCCAATACTGAAACTATGTACTGTGCCAAAACAAAAAGCATTCACATTGCTAAACTCACAAACTAGTATTTAGTCACTTAGCCATAATACCAACTTACCTCATAATTTGTAATATTTTACAATTAAGAATAAAACTAAGTATGCCCGAAATGCCTAGCCATGCTAAGCGTTCTAGTGGTACACTCTGTAATCACAATTTTACTACATGTAAACCACACAATAACCAAATTTCTGTAAACTCAGCATTGTAATCCTTATAGAGAATAAACTTTGAATTTGAATAATGCTGTGCGTACACCCATAATGCTCTGCATACAAGGAGCTTTTGGCATGTTCACCCAGCTACTGTAATTCATTGTACAATTATGTATCATGTCCAAATAAAATATGTGAATATGAATGAATATATGAATAAAGCCTTTCTCCTCTGACGACAGAAATGCTTGTTACACAACCCGCACATAGGAGAGAGAAGCTTACGACGACGTTTCGGTCCGACTTGGATCATTTACAAAGTCACACCGACCGAAACGTCGTCGTAAGCTTCTATGTGCGGTTATTTGTGTACTGTCACGGTATTCTGCCTTTTTGCTCTAAATGCTTATTATCTGAAAATGTGAAAGTTATCTATTGATATCTATTTTCTTTGGATGCTACGAAAGAGAAAACGAGTAACTGCACTGACTCTTATAGTTTTCCACGTTACATAAGATAAGATTTCGTTCGGATTTTTAATCCCGGAGGGTTAGCCACCCAGGATAACCCAAGAAAGTCAGTGCGTCATCGAGGACTGTCTAGCTTATTTCCATTGGGGTCCTCAATCTTGTCCCCCAGGATGCGACCCACACCAGTCGACTAACACCCAGGTACGTATTTGCTGCTAGGTGAACAGGACAACAGGTGTAAGGAAACGTGTCGAAATGTTTCCACCCGTCGGGAATCAAACCTGGGCCCTCCGTGTGTGAAGCGGGAGCTTTAGGAACCAGGCCACGGGGCCACCCAATGTTTAAGTTCATGTAAGTAAGTTTATTCATGTATACACAAATACAGTTACATAGATTATCATACATAGCAGCATATGTGTAGAGAACCTGGGATAACCCATAGGGAAGGAAAGCATCCAGCGACCGATACAATTTCCAAGGCTCATGAGGAAATATTTACCAAAAAGTGGACCATCACTGGAGTAAGACTTCACGTCGCGGGAAGATACAGATAAGTAAGTAAGTTTATTCAGGTATACACAAATACAGTTACATAGAATTATCATACATAGCAGCATATGTGTAGAGAACCTATGATAACCCAAAAAAGTCAGACAGAGTGACTTATTTACATTGGGCAGTGACTACAGAAATGGTCAAAGAAATATTTTATTATGGAACCCGGCGTATGTTTCCTCTGTAGGTGTGGGACGACATAATGATGCAAGACCCGACTACAAAGTTGTGGAACACTTCTGGTATGATCTTTGAGGCGAACAAATGCCGTCAGTACACTTATTTACGTAGAGGGGAACAGCAGGCTGTCTTAAGCCCGCGCATGTTGCTCGAGTCACTACATCTGGCTGTCTAAAGCCCGCGCATGTTGCTCGAGTCACTACATCTGGCTGTCTAAAGCCCGCGCATGTTGCTCGAGTCACTACATCTGGCTGTCTAAAGCCCGCACATGTTGCTCGAGTCACTACATCTGGCTGTCTAAAGCCCGCGCATGTTGCTCGAGTCACTACATCTGGCTGTCTAAAGCCCGCGCATGTTGCTCGATTCACTACATCTGGCTGTCTAAAACCCGCGCATGTTGCTCGAGTCACTACATCTATCGTGGGATAGATGATGAAGCCATGTTCTCAGAACATGGCTTTATCGGTTGAGAACGTTATTACTTAGACCTACACTGACTCTTATTGGTGTCTGGTTATGTTAAAAAACTTTGTTTCATATGATTTTACAGGTAGTACTTTACATTTATTCAGTGAGTGCAATAAGTATACAAGTTGATAAAGCCTTTTACAACGTGCAAGTTTGTTCTGTACATTTTCAATGGCTTTTTAGCTACCCATTCAAAAGCGTTTTCTATTGCAATTGCATTACAGAAATTAATACCTTTTCAGGTCTAACTTAAACGGTCGTACAAAGTCTTCATCTACATCACATTCCCACTTTTTCCATTTAATAATTTGCATCTGTGAATAATTTATTATACCATGTAACTCATGAAATATATTGAATAATGCCTTTATTTTAAAAAAAATGTCTTACATCAGATTTGTCTAAAATTTTCTCAGTTGTGACGAGACAATGTATTCCAAAACATCTGAAATTCAGATTTAGATTCAGATTTTTATTTTAAAAAGAAGTAAATTAGTCTCGTCATAACCAACAGAAGTTAAAAGTCTCTAATTCACCCATGGAAGATTTCGAGAGAGCAACAACAGCAGCAAATCCAATTTCGAAGTAACAAATTATGAGAAAATAATTTAGACGAGCTATGGATGAGTTATGGATGGGCTATGGATGAGCACGGCTTTAGTCTGAAGGCTGACTAAATTAACCGAACTTATCTCGTACTTACTATAAAATTATTCTAGTTAATAATCTTGGAGATACTTTGTGCCCTCTTGTTTCAGTTCATCGTCTCTAGAAATGGAGTTTAACCGAAAAACTATCCAACACGTTGGGTGCATTACGTAAACTGAGTTATATTTCTAACCCTTGTAAAATTTATGAAAATCGTATGCGGTGTAACCAAATTTAATTTTGCTAAGTAAATGGACACAGATACAACTAATGTGATATTTTATTGAAGCAACTTTTCGTTATACAGGAGCTTTGTCATATAAGTAAGTTTATTCAGGTATACACAAACACAGTTACACAGATTATCATACATAACAGCATATGTGTAGAGAACCTGGGATAACCCAAAACGTCAGACAGAGTGTCTTATTTCTATTGAGGTTAAGTGGTACAGGCTTGACTAAGCTCCTGGAGAGCGAAACGTTGCCACAATAAAATGTCATATTAGTTGCATCTGCGTCCATTTACCTAGCATTTGTTGGTAATTCTAGCATTATTACTAAATTTAATTTAACCCAAAAAATCCATAACTGGAGATAATAGGAATAAAAAAGTAATATAGAAACAGAAAAATGGTACTCAGGTTATGTTTGTTGTCCTGCTAGTGATCCAAGGAGAAAGGATAAGCACTTACCTTTCCCTGTTTTGCTCATATCTTATCTCATAAATCACTGCAGTAAGAGAGGTTGGTGCAGAGGTGGCGTCAACGGGAAGTTTGGAGGAGGTTTTAGTTCCTTTACAGTTTTCTTCGGACCTCCACTAGACCTCTCGCGGGGACATGTTTCCATTAGACACCTGTTGTCCATGTTCACCCATCATTATAAAATGGGTACCTGGGTGTTAGTCGACTGGTATGCGTTGCATCCTGGGACAAAACTGATCTAATTTGCGGGAAATGCTCTGCATAACAAGCGGCTTTCTGTATAGTAGTATGTCATTGATGTCAACTTGGCCTGTATACCTTGTACATGTACTTGTAGAAATAAAGACATTATTATTTTTGCCACTAAAGACCCTCCTTTGATAAGAACCACGTTTTTTCAATATATTCTGAGGAATAAATCACCGCCTATCCTAGATGTTCATATAACTTAAGAATGAAACACTGCAGAAACCACCTGGAGTTTACCCGGAGAGAGTTCAATATATCTAACTTATTGTTAGGCAAAAGAACACATGCACATTCAGACATTTTACTTTGGCAGTGTATTTGTGTAGACCTGAATAAACTTACTTACTTATTCGCTCTCCGGGAGCTTTGTCAAGCTTGTGAAAGCTCTTGGGGAGCAAAATGTTGCAGCAGGAGAATCTCTCATTGCATTACATATTGTCGGTAATTTTATCAACATTATTACACCTGGCTTATTCTCAACATTATTACACCTGGCTTTTTCTCCCAGTACTAAATACTGCGATCACCTAACCTATATATCTTTATATGTCTAATTGCTCATCACCTAACCTCACTTACTCGGCTGGCTACTTCACTACCTCTTTCTTTCACCTTAGGACCTCTCTCAAACCTGTATAGATACCCATGTCGCATTCTCTGCGTGAAAAAAGTCCGTGGTAGACAAAGTCTGAAGAATTAGATACTATATTCTGCATTGTGCGTTTTATATACATACTGTCGGTATATTCTGCCCACAAATTACGCGACCGGCTAACAGACAAGATGGTCCTATCAAAATACTACTTGCTCTGATATCAAATTACCAGCAATTTCTGCAACTCTACTAGACATGAAAACCTCTAATGCAAATAGATTAACAGTTACAAGGGCCTTATATATTCTCAATGATTTATCATTCATTATCAGTCTTCCATGATGAAGCATCACTGCCAATCGCTAAGTCTCTATCTGACCACTTTCAATCCGTTCGCCTCTAACCACTGACCACTTTCACTCCCTTCACCTCTAACGACTGACCACTTTCAATCCCTTCGCCTCTTCTGTGGATCTTTTTAAGTCAGTCTCATCTAAACTTCAGGAAGACGCTGTGAAAATTCATGACAGGATATCTGGTAAGATGCTGCTCATTTTTGTGAAGCCACTTGCATTAATGCACAACATAAAACTCTGCAATAACGTTCTGATTCACAATATTTACTGGAGATTGTTGTTGATTCTGAACTTGGATATCGTCGGATAACGACTACTTCTCTTGAATTATTTACAAATGTTTACTTTCCAGTCACAGACATGTTAATCAACGAATTAAAGAGGCAGGAGATTTTCAGACAACTCGTGTAGCTTATTAATGAGTTCATCAACACTGAATCCTCAAGACGCTAGAGAAATTTTGCATTCTGAAGACGGTATTTAACTACGGTTTCAAAAAGGAAAATTTAAGTGTTGAGCTTCAACTGTGACGTCCTTTTGGGAGAAAAAAACAACAGGGCTCCACTTGAATTTACTGCTCTACCGTGAAGCTTTCATATATCTATATTGACTGGTGTGCGTCAGTGAGAATTTGCCTGTTAATTCTTACCATGTGAACGTAATTTTTCCTGCCTGAGACTGATAAAAATTGCATTAGTGACAGTAAAACAAATGATATTTCAGTTTTACCTTATTAAATTCGAAGAGAGCCACGAGTCTGAACGCTAATGTATCATTGATATTTTTCCTTCCAGCCATAACAACATAAAAACATTGTGATCTTCGAGTTTACCTTTTAATTTAATTTTATTATTATTATTATCATCATCTTCCTGTACATTATTACATTAATAAGGCCAATATTTGTATGGCAAGTTATATATTGAGGCAATTTCATGTAATTATTGATCATATTCTTTGATAGGGACATTTGCTTTTTTACTCTACTAAAATGTAAATAAAAGGATCTTTACAAAGCACTGATTTTGTTAATTGATCTGTAATGTACAATGAAAGTAAAAACAGTTTCCTGGCTCTGCAAATACGAGTTCCCTTAGTCCTCTATCCAACCAGCTAGCCCCCATCCAACCAGCTAGCCCCCATCCAACCAGCTAGCCCCCATCCAACCAGCTAGCCCCCATCCAACCAGCTAGCCCCCGTCCCACCAGCTAGCCCCCATCCATCCAGCTATCCCTCATCCTACCAGCTAGCCCCTATCCAACCAGCTAGCCCCCATCCTACCAGCTAGCCCCTATCCAACCAGCTAGCCCCATCCTACCAGCTAGCCCCTATCCAACCAGCTAGCCCCCATCCAACCAGCTAGCCCCCGTCCCACCAGCTAGCCCCCATCCAACCAGCTAGCCCCATCCTACCAGCTAGCCCCTATCCAACCAGCTAGCCCCATCCTACCAGCTAGCTCCATCCTTCCAGCTAGCCCCTATCCAACCAGCTAGCCCCATCCTACCAGCTAGCCCCCCATTCAACCAGCTACCCCCATGAATAAATATTAAAAAATAAATGACTCGCAGGAAAAGTTAATTTACATTCAAAGATTATTATATTAATTAGTGAAATTGCTCTCAATGGAATTATAATGATTCTAGTATTTATAGCTTATTTTAGAATACATACAGATAGATAATGATTCGGTAGTTTAATCATGAATGTTTAAACTTTAACTAATGTGATGTTTATTGATGACGTGAATGTTGTATCAGTTCACAAGCAAGATTATGAAGAGTTCATCCAATGTATATATACATGCATGCACGCATACATATATACATACATGCAGTAATGCATAAATACAAAGTATAAGCAGACATTTGTGAAAAAATCTCAGTGTAACACTACGAAAGCAAAAGACTTGGCAGACGATGCACCATCCCCCCAATGAAAAGCAGGGGTGTCACTAGCACGTTAAGAGACCATACAATAAGTGTCAGGGGCCCGAGACTGTTCAACTGCCTCCCAGCACACATAAGGGGGATTACCAACAGACCCCTGGCAGTCTTCAAGCTGGCACTGGACAAGCACCTAAAGTCAGTTCCTGATCAGCCGGGCTGTGGCTCGTACGTTGGTTTGCGTGCAGCCAGCAGCAACAGCCTGGTTGATCAGGCTCTGATCCACCAGGAGGCCTGGTCACAGACCGGGCCGCGGGGGCGTTGACCCCCGGAACTCTCTCCAGGTAAACTCCAGGTAACTCAAGCTCAGGACATAGATGACGACGTTTATAATAACCCATACTTGATTCTCATTGTAATGCTGCTGACACTCGCAATTTAAATTTATCAACATTCGACAACACGTCTACTCCAGCACAATTTAAAGAGAGAGACTGAACCATCCTGTCTCTAGCAGCAATGTGTTGTTTAATAATATTTCTATCTCGTATATCCATGGCTCATTAAATATCTGTCTAGTTTCTCTTACTAAATGTTAATTTATGCCCATAGTTATTACTCTGTTGATCTTATAATTCCATTTATTAAAATTTCGCTTATAACATCAACTCTGATTACTTATTTCATGAAAATAAGAGTTTGTTACTTTACAGCTTCGATTTTCTGGAAGAGCAAAATAATTTTTATAAACAGAGCCAAACACACATTACTTTCGGCTGGATTTTGTTTTAGGTGACCGACAATGCACACTCTGAAGTTGCTTGTTTTCTTGATTTGTGAAATTTCAAGTCTTTTGATTTCACGTGTGTCACTATGGCTGCTTTTCGTCTGCATTCCACTACCGGGAAAGTATACTTTCTGCCCCGATAACTGAAATTAATATAACTGTCAGTGTATACATTTATATTTATATAAATATGTCGTGCCGAATAGGCAGAACTTGCGATCTTGGCTTAAATAGCAATGCTCATCTTGCCATATAGGACAAGTGAAAATTTGTGTATGCAATAATTTCGCCAAAATCATTCTGAATCTAACGAAAAAAAACATATTTCACTGTGTTTGTTTAGTATTAAATTATTGTAAACAAATCTAAAATATATTTAGTTGGGTTAGGCTAAAATAAATTGTTCTTGTTATAATAAGGTTAGGTAAGTTGTCTAAGATTCTTTTGGTGCAAAATTAAAAATTTTTACATCAACATTAATGAAAAAAATATATCTTTAAACGTATAAGAGAAAATTTTAGAAAGGGCTTAATTTTAAATGAGTTCTTGTTAATTGACCAGTTTTACATATTCGGCACGACATATATATATATATATATATATATATATATATATATATATATATATATATATATATATATATATATTTAAAACTTCATGAACAAATATTATACGTAGGTAGGTACATATATTTATACGTAATAATGGTACTAGTTATGAGGCATTAATCAACATTGTCACTACTCAATCTACTGAATAACTGCATCATACATAAGGGCACTAAAAGTAACTTAACACAGAATGTTCCAGAGACTGGACACAGCAACAAGGGGACACAGTTGGAAGTTGAAGACACAGATGAATCATAGGGATGTTAGGAAGTATTTCTTTAGCCACAGAGTAGTCAGGAAGTGGAATAGTTTGGGAAGCGATGTAGTGGAGGCAGGATGCATACATAGCTTTAAGCAAAGGTATGATAAAGCTCACGGTTCAGGGAGAGTGACCTAGTAGCGACCAGTGAAGAGGCGGGGCCAGATGCTTGGACTCGACCCCTGCCACCTCAACTAGGCGAGTACAACTAGGTGAGTACATCCTACACAATGCTTCTGAGTACTGTTACACATCCTACACACTGCTTCTGAGTACAGTGTTACACAACCTACACACTGCTTCTGAGTACAGTGTTACACAACCTACACACTGCTTCTGAGTACAGTGTTACACATCCTACACACTGCTTCTGAGTGCAGTGTTACACAACCTACACACTGCTTCTGAGTACAGTGTTACACAACCTACACACTGCTTCTGAGTACAGTGTTACACATCCTACACACTGCTTCTGAGTACAGTGTTACACAACCTACACAC
The DNA here is from genome assembly GCF_038502225.1 of Cherax quadricarinatus. NCBI lineage: Eukaryota > Metazoa > Arthropoda > Malacostraca > Decapoda > Parastacidae > Cherax > Cherax quadricarinatus. Next base: position 24,127,322 of record NC_091336.1, on the reverse strand, counting down.
TGCTTCTGAGTACAGTGTTACACAACCTACACACTGCTTCTGAGTACATTGCGACCCCTCCCTTCCCCCACACAAACACACTGCGACCCCTCCTTCCCCCACACAAACACACTGCGACCCCTCCCTTCCCCCACACAAACACACTGCGACCCCTCCCTTCCCCCACACAAACACACTGCGACCCCTCCCTTCCCCCACACAAACACACTGCGACCCCTCCTTCCCCCACACAAACACACTGCGACCCCTCCCTTTCCCCACACAAACACACTGCGACCCCTCCCTTCCCCCACACAAACACACTGCGACCCCTCCCTTCCCCCACACAAACACACTGCGACCCCTCCCTTCCCCCACACAAACACACTGCGACCCCCCCTTCCCCCCACAAACACACTGCGACCCCCCTTCCCCCACACAAACACACTGCGACCCCCCCTTCCCCCACACAAACACTGCGATCCCCCTTCCCCCACACAAACACTCTACGACCCCCTCTTCCCCCACACAAACACACTGCGAACCCCCCTTCCCCCACACAAACACACTGCGAACCCCTCTTCCCCCATACAAACACACTGCGACCCCCCTTCCCCCACACAAACACACCGCGAACCCCCTTCCCCCACACAAACACACTGCGACCCCATCTTCCCCCACACAAACACACTGCGACCCCCCCTTCCCCCACACAAACACACTGCGACCCCCCTTTCCCCCACACAAACACTGCGACCCCCCTTCCCCCACACAAACACACTGCGACCCCTCCTTCTCCCACACAAACACTGCGACCCCCCTTCCCCCATGCAAACACACTGCGACCCCCCTTCCCCCACACAAACACACTGCGACCTCCCTTCCCCACACAAACACACTGCGACCCCCCTTCCCCCACACAAACACACTGCGACCCCCCTTCCCCCACACAAACACTCTACGACCCCCTCTTCCCCCACACAAACACACTGCGATCCCTCCTTCCCCCACACAAACACACTGCGAACCCCTCTTCCCCCACACAAACACACTGCGACCCCCCCTTCCCCCACACAAACACACTGCGACCCCCCTTCCCCCACTCAAATACACTGCGACCTCCCTTCCCCCACACAAACACACTGCGACCTCCCTTCCCTCACACAAACACACTGCGACCCCCCTTCCCCCACTCAAACACACTGCGACCCCCCTTCCCCCACACAAACACACTGCGACCCCCCTTCCCCCACACAAACACACTGCGACCTCCCTTCCCCCACACAAACACACTGCGACCCCCCTTCCCCCACACAAACACACTGCGACCCCCCTTCCCCCACACAAACACACTGCGACCCCCCTTCCCCCACACAAACACACTGGGAACCCCCCCACACACACACACACCCTGCGACCCACACACACACACTGCGACCTCCCCACACACACACTGTGACCCCCACACACACTGTGGCCCCTCGCACACACTGTGACCCCCAACACACACTCTGTGACCCCCGACAGACACTGCGACCGCTCCCCCCAGACACACTGAGACCGCTCCCCCAAGACACACTGAGACCGCTCCCCCCAGACACACTGCGACCCCCCCACACACACTGTGACACCCCACACACTGCAACCCCCCATACACAACGGATAAGTGTGACCCCTGTCACCAACCTCAGCAACAAAACAGTAATTAACGTCAAGTAACGTATCATAACACGTTTGTAACTAAAGTATTAAACAGTTACATTGTAGTATAGTACCTTAAAAACGCTACATACATGAACGTACCAATAAGAAAAGTTTAGACATTGTATCTCGCAACACTTATACTTCCACAAGACAGATTATTTACACCTGTTAGACATTGTATCCCACAACACATGCACCTCTACATGACAGATTGTTTACACCTGCTAGACATTGCATCCCACAACACATGCACCTCTACATGACAGATTATTTACACCTGCTAGACATTGTATCCCACAACACATGCACCTCTACATGACAGATTATTTGCACCTGCTAAACATTGTATCCCACAACACATGCACCTCTACATGACAGATTATTTACACCTGCTAGACATTGTATCCCACAACACATGCACCTCTACATGACAGATTATTTACACCTGCTAAACATTGTATCCCACAACACATGCACCTCTACAGGACAGACTATTTACACCTGCTAAACATTGTATCCCACAACACATGCACCTGTAAAGGACAGACTATTTACACCTCCTAGACATTGTATCCCACAACACATGCACCTCTACAGGACAGACTATTTACACCTGCCAGATATTAACTATATCTTTAATAACTTTACCACTATAAGCACAGGTCCCATAACAATACTGTCAGTGTATTTACTCTCAGATATAAACTCATCTTAGCGTGTACAAAATAAGTGCTAAAAAACGAGTCTACATATATAATTTAATGACAGTTATAAAATTAAATGTTATATGGTACCCGATGATTCATTAAACTGTCGTCATGGCACTTAAGATGCAGTTTCTTGTGTCGAATAACTATACTATTTCTTTAACAGCGCTGTATAGCCTTTGTGGTTTAGCGCTTCTTTTTGATTATAATAATAATAATATTAATATATTTCTTTAAAATCATAATTACTTAGCATAAGCAAGAATAATAACTTTCGTGACTATTTTTTTTTATTTAAAATATACAGTATACATGCATATCACACATCGACGTAATCACAATACATGAAACATTTATAAGAAAACATCCTTATAACTAACGGATGACAACCTACCCCTGAACATACATAATAAAATTGCCACTAGCCAAAACTGACATTTGTATTCGTATCTTGTATGAAACTGTATATACAAAAGTTTTTATATGTAAACTAATGCTTTGGCCTCTTACTGTACATTGTAATATTAGCATTTTATGTACCTAAACATTCCGTAGCTATTCATCCCCTAATTTTGTATGTTTTATTTAGAGCGCAGGTATGCAATATACATGTAATCATACATGATTGACTGAAATCACTAAACATGAAGCTATAATAAGAAATACACCATCCTTGCAACTAAACGATTTACTACCCACACCTGAACATACGTGACAAAAAATGCTACAAAACTTGCATGTATAAACTCTGTATATGTAACTGTAAACCATACATGAAAAACTTGCATCAAGAACATAGCACTTAACAAAAACAGTACCAGGGTTGTGACCTAAATTAATATACACTTTAAATGTACCAAAACCAAACATATAAATTTTTACATAAAACAAAGTGACATTAAACAATAAGTTGATACATGCCTCCTCTCACCACACACAAGGTACACAGTATGAACAGTTTGAAAAATAACCCCGTAATCCGTATATGTGTATATAATCCTATCTCATTAACCTCCTTTCAGAGATGAGCCCTTAATAGGGCAACGTTCAATGCTGTCTCCTATAACAAAACATTCTATTACACCCCCCCCCTTTTCTCCCTCATTTAGGCAACCACCACTGTCTCTCGGCAGCATACAGTTCCCTGTCGCTCAGTCTCCAAGCTGTACATGAGCATATAAGCCTGTCACATCGCAACAGTATCTCAATCACAACAAACCACACCCAAGTATTCTTACTGCATACATGCATACAATACCTCTAAACAATAATATTTACCTCAACCCTCTGACAGAGGTGTGATGGTAAGTGACCAAGTATAGCAAGGCGTTATATACACAGAGGGTAATACATTCATCCCATGGGACACGCATGCAAAGATATGAACCTAAATTCTCCACTATCAAACTGGATCACACACTTAATCCAGCTAGCATCACACGTACCTCCTAACACCTACTAACCACACTGAACCTTCCCTCGTTTCCATCTAAGCCATACACCCACACCACACCGCACGCACGCACGCACGCACGTACGCACACACACACAAACACACACACACACACACACACACACACACACACACACACACACAGTCACTCACTCCCGACGGCGAGCCCATTGAAACCCCGGATGACATTCTCAATCCTTGCCCCAGCCATGACAACCCCCCCCCCCCCACTACAAAGTGAGTAAGATCCCAATAGTTAAACTACGATAACCTACGGGGAAGGCTCCCTCCCACCGCGATCCATATATTTCCCTGTTCCTGCAAACCGTCCTATAAAAAGTAGCTGCCAGTACCCATTTCCTCGCCACCCAATCCCCATTCCCACGCATACTCCACGACACGTACACGAAATCTACCATTAAATATGCCAATGCACGTTGTGTACTCTCTGGCACCCCTCCCACATCCAAAACGAGCGCTCTCAACACCGGTATGCCCCCCCCTCCCACTAACCTGACAATCCTACTCATCCAATCCCTAACATTCCCCAAACATTCGCAAAAATACACCGCATGATATGCCGTATCCTCGCCACCACACACTCCACACCCACTCTCCTCTACTATTCGCCTCGCCCGCAGGACCGCTCCTGATGGCAAAATGCCATGCAGGAAATGGAACATAACCTCCCGCTCCCGCTTTCGATCCTCTTATAACAACAGAATTGTTGTTCTGTCTTCACTAACAGTCTATGGTGTTGTCTCCGTCGTTTGAACGACGTTGCTGATATCGCCTTGTAAGAAGGAGCTGTTACTCAGAACTTCGTTCAGAGTATCTGTGAAATACTACTACTTTCATTGTGGATTAGTTTCTACACCCTGACTGGTGGCAGTACTTGATTGTATGTGACGTGAATGTGTTCTGCTTTTGGGAGATTAACGTTATGGAACAGTTTGAGACTAAGTCTTGATGTATCTTTCCTGTGTAGAACGACTGTTTCAGTTTTCTGAATGACTTCTGTCTTGTTTTTGTTATCAGTCTTTTGCTTACGTTTGTTCTACTGGAACCTTGTTTTTGTACTGATTGGAAGAGGTTCGTTTCTGTATATAGTGAGTGGAATTAGCTTAGCCTATTGTATGACTGAATAGACTTTGAATGCCTTGATGGCATCAATAAACTGTATTTTCTTGACTTAGTCTCTTACAAGATGGTATCTGCTAACACATACTTTGTGGGCTTAAGGTCGTATGCTGTGATTTTTTTTACACTTTAATACTTATGTTGGTGTTAGGAGTTTCGTGTAATACATAATTATCATTTTTGGGTTGAGTAATTACATTTGATGTACGGGACAAAGACAGGCAATCAGCTCTTTTAATTATATTCTACCCAGTGACCACTATTACCCAAGAAGAGTATGTATGTAAGTACCACACTACTGGCTTTCCTTAACCTTAGCGTACCCTGTGTGTGGAGGCTCCTACACATGGCCAGCCGGGAAAAAGAATGGCTTATCTGTTGGAAGACTACAAATCTGTTTTTTTTTTTTTTTTTAGCCATGTCAGTGACTGCTGCCGTGGATCAGATTTTGTCATATACTTCCTTTTCCTTTGTCTTCTGACAGATGGTGTCTTTAGAAGGCAAAGCTTTTCTTGCCCCTGTCAAAGCATTTGGCGTAATCTTTCCGTTAACTAATCTGATTGCCTTCCTTTTCCAATTCCCAAAAGCTACATGACACGTAGGGGTTTAGGGCTATTCTATGAAAAGAAATATAAAAAAAATGTAAAGCTTTTCCTATGTGTTTTTCAAAAGATCCATGAACGGATGCCTGATCCAACCGAACGTCTATGATGGCGGGTTAGTTCGAGATTGGGAGAGTCCTGGAAACGGCTAACCAGCCTGTTGCCTAAAGGACTGTATTAGTCTCTAGAGGAAAACCTTGGAATTCGCCTTCTCGCTGATAGGACATGACCTTATTCGGTTGTAGCGTCAGTCTATGCTGTACGTCTCGAGGAAGTAGTTTGTGCCAGAACGACTGCTAAAACACTGACATCGTATAGCATGGTGTTGTCCATGCATATTTATACCGCTTGATTCCCCCGACAGTGTTATCGAACTAATTAGTAAGACACTGGGCAATGCTGGCACATTCCCCATAAGATGATGAAAATTTTTAAAAGTTCGATTGTTTCTTTCATGAACTGAACCGGATTGCCTTCCAATCCTCAGGCACTGTACGACCCCCATCGGGTTTAGCGATGAGGGTCATACAGTGAAACCCACAACGAGCATCTGTGATAGTTTTGAATATATGGCGGAGAATATTCGACGATGTCAGACGGTGAGGGCGTGAGGTGGGTTTCACTTTTACAACAGTGGTTTAGCTGCTGGAAATCTACAGTGTGTTGGGGTTGGCAGGTCTTCATAGGGTCAACCACTGTCCCGCTAACCGTTCAGTGGTCTCACCTGCCTCTGTTTGGTTTCACCTCTAGTGGTCCAGCTGCTCCAGGATCAGTTTCCCAGTGCTTGAAGTATGGTTTATCGCCAGACTCTGGGTGAATGCGGTAGGGTTCACTATCAGCAGTGGTTGTATGGATGTGTTGAATATCGTTGACGCGAGATGTCGCCAAACCTTCTTTAAGCGTAGGCAAGTTCTATTCAATAAAATTCAACAGGGTGAGGAAAGGAGGGGGTGTAGAGGGGAAAGAGGAAGGGCTCAGTCCGATGAGAAATAGAAGGGAGGTTACCTGTTCCTCACTGCCTTTATTGCAGGGCAACGGGCATGAAGGGCGTTTGTTACTGGCTTGTCACACCCAGGCTTCTGCAGGCCTCCAGTGACAGAAACAGCCTGTACACTTCGACATAGTATGCCCTGTCGATGGTGATCTTGCCGTCCAACTCTGAGACATGGCCTTACCAAGCACCTCCACCTTGTCCTATGCGATGTTATATAGGCAGGAATCCACTTGTAGTTGTGCGGTGAACATCCTCAGCATTCTCACGCGTTCCGGGCCTGCCCCACACATATCAGCATCTGTATCTGCCACTGCTGGTATTGAATACCTGAATGACTATAAGGGGGCGATCTACAGCTACCATTAAGAGCGGAACGCTACTCATGGCGTTGAAACTATCCTGTTCATGGCTATGCTTTCAAGTCACACCATATTGGATGCTATTTAGATGTAGAAAGCCGAGTCTACTTTCTGCTGCAGATCACAGTATGGCCCTAATTACCACACGTACTACACTCAGCAGCTATAAGGAGGTAGTCACCTTATCTGAGTATCCTGGCATAATTGTCACATTGATTTCTTGCCCATTGTGGGAGACCTTCAGCAGTGTCATTCTGTTTGTAACAGTCCGCCACACATTTGTCTGGCAGGGCAAACCCCGACACTTCGGACCCACAGCTGTTCGTCAATTTTAGCAGATTATTATATACAACTCTATTTTTAATAAGATTTTTAATTATCTGATCTTTTCACAAGGCATAAAGTTTTTTACCTCAAATCCCGATTAATTTAACCTGCATTACCATAATGTCACACCCTGTGTCATTACTTGCTGGAATGCAGAAAGAAAGTGAATTGAGACACATTTGTTCAAGAAATTTCTAAGTATTTTCTGTACAGTGGCATATTACAAGCCATTCTGGAAAAAAAATTTGATTTTGTCTTTTGTATGTAACTCATAACTCCGTGCAACTACGTTGTCATGTTTTCTGGCCGAATTCATGACTGAACTCACTAACATTTTGAATTAGATATATAGTTCATTACCATGTAACCTAAGCCAACACAAGTGTTGAGGATCAGTCGCTGGATCCAGTGTCTTTCTCAAGTAATTCTTTGACTCCAGCAGTATGACTACAGGGTACATGTTGCAAACGCCAGATAATCAGTAATGACTTCATAGGCTGAATCAATCTGTTCTCAAATTAAGGGAGTCAGTTTCACTTGAATTGTTCCTCGTTCATTTGATCATGCTTGAAATTTCATGGAAACTATAATATCTGTTAGTCTCGGTTAGGTTTGGTACGTTACCAAAGCTGTCTAAAAAAAAAAAAAAAAAAAAAAAAAAAAAAAAAAAAAAAAAAAAAAAAAAAAAAAAAAAAAAAAAGCTGGCTTAAGTCGGACAGCGCGGGGACATACGTGAACATTTCAAGCAAGCATTATTACACGCACAGGGTAAATACAGCGAAAGCTGTATTTCTCTCATATTATACATTATATACTGAGAATCTAATACAGATTTTAGGTATTAAAGTATTTTTCTGGTGGTGAAAAGGTTGCAAGTAGCCTTAATGACCCAATTAACCAACCATTCACACGCACGATACAAAATGTGGAGGACTGATTGTCGAATGCCCTTCATGGGGCTGGGGGAAAAGGGTCGTCTCTGGGTGTCTAAAACTCACTTTATCCAAGGAATTAACGCTATCATCCCTTTCTCAGGGATGAACCTTACGGGTTTAGTTCTTCTTAAATACATTGCGGGTCGAATACAATACGACAAACTTGTATCTGAATGTGAAACAGAGGATACGAATCTAAATGAAAAGTTCGTCGTTGTTGGACTTTACTGGGATAATTCTTTACAAAATCTACATTATATGCCATTTGTGTATGCCTACAACATCTGAATATTTTCGAATACTTTTAGAATCATTGTACGAATTTCCACTGCTGTCTTTATAACCCCGTGTAGATTTCCTGAATACAACAAACGTTACCACGAAGTAGACAGACCTAACATCACAAGAAGGAAGAATATAAGTATTAAATATAAATATATGCAAAATGCTTTTGGTGGTCGGCTAAATAAAAGTAGACCTTTAATATAGGAGGCAATAGATAGAAGCTGTTGTTTCATGATAGAACGTTTAGCTGATCCAGAGTCACCTGTTTCTACTCTCTTCATAAACGGTTCATATTCCAGGTTAGTAGCTGTTGCACTCGCTATTACGTAACGGTGCAACAATAACAAGAGAAAGAACCAGAATTCAATCACCGATAACGGCGAGACAAGTGAGACAAAAATAACTCTTGAGTAACAATAACAAACAATGTTAGATTTAGGATAAATACAAGTCAAAGATTACGGAAAGGGTATATATACAGGCAGAGAGTACCCGTGCAGCGCTCCTGGAAAAAAAAAGAAAAAAAAGGCAAGACAAAGGTGGAGAAGGATACGAACAAAAACAATGGCTAAGATATGGACACAGACCCTCCTGATGCAGTCTTCGCTAAAATGCCCGAGGGAGAAGCCAGTAGAAAGAGAGAGAGGAACAACACCTACTACCGCACTTCCTTGCAAATTGTATCGCTAGCAGAATGCACCTCGCGTGTGAGCCAGGAAATTGTTTGTTTTCTGAAGCAAGGGAGACTACGGGGGTCCGTGAGAAGGCCTGCTGTGTTTTACTGTGTTGATAGTGTCTAGACGAGTCGTTTGTTGTGTATGAAGTCTTTGGAATGGTGTTTAAATGCATTTTGAATGCATGTATTTTCTTGTGTTGCCCGTCATAGGATGAGTATGTTCATGTGCTGCCTGTGTTTCGATAACTGCTTTTGTGTGTTGAATCTGTAAGTGTGTGTAGCCCTTTTGACTATACATGGGAGGATATGTTTTAGATATGGAAGGACTGGGAGGAGTTTTCAGTAATATTAATATCCCATGTATAGCCAGCGTTGGCAGGAGGGTGGAGAAGGAAGGTATAAGAAGGAAAGAATACATGAGAAGGAATGAAGTGTGATTGTAAGAGATTTTGCTGTAGCGAGAACGAATATGCACTTTGTTATTTATTAAACATGATCAGGTAATGAAAAAGATAAGACATGCACGCACGAACGCACGCACGCAGACAGACTGGTGAACACACGCACACACACACACACACCACCACGCCACACACCCCCCCTTCCCCCAACACACACACACACACCACAAATAGGTGAGTACAAATAGGTGAGTACAAATAGGTGAGTACACGGGCCTAGTGTCTAATCGACATGTGCCTAGTACAAAATGGTAACTAACTAACCACCACCACAAACTAGCTTAACACACACACCACACACACACACACACACACACACACACACACACACACACACACACACACACACACACACACACACACACACACACACACACACACACACACACACAGCACACTGGCATGCCATCACACACTCGTATGCAATCTCTCTCTCTCTCTCTCTCTCTCTCTCTCTCTCTCTCTCTCTCTCTCTCTCAATAATTATGACTTGAGCCCTGCAACCACAATTAAATGAATAAACACAACATCGCACATAGCACCACATTCACATAGCACCACACTCACCACCATAGTCACATGCCACCACATACATACATCTACCCACAAACACTGCGACACTCACAAAGCACCATAGTCATATACCACCACACTGTCAATAAACACACACACACACACACACACACACACACACACACACACACACACACACACTAGCGTATCAATCAATGGGACACCAGGAGGAGGACCTAGGAAGATTGGCCTGGAAAGGAAGAATGGGTGGAAGAGCTCAAAAGAAGGATGGAACAAGAATGGGAAAGGAAGCTAGAAGAGCTTAATGATAAAATGGAATAGAGGATGGCTGCAAAGAGCAAGAAGTGAGACCTGCTAGCCGAAGCTACAGAGGCCAGGGTACAGAGCCAAAAAGACGAACTGAGAATGCTGATGCAGGTTAAAGAGCCAACAAATGTGCTTGGAATCAATGGTAGGTACACCAGTATCTAATGAGGGCACCGAAATGAAGGAAGGGGTTAAGACTTGCGTAGATGCCCTATCAGGCCACAGAGTGGTCCAAGAAATATCGAGAAGAAAAAGTGGCACATTGTTTGGTAGTGACAATGGTAAGTGAGGATATTGTAGATAGGAATGATTAGACACTGTAAGGCCACCGAGAATTCCAGGAAATAAGGGAAAGAGCAATGGTGATACTTAAATCAGACCCAAAAATGCGGAGGGAAAAGGTATGGGAAGAGGAGAGGGAGAGAGCACTTTTTATCCATGGGCTTCAGGAGGTAGAAGGTAGGACATATGAAGAAAGAGGACAGGGAGAGTTAGAGATTGAAAATATCATCAAACAGGAAAGGAGGACATGACTAAGCTAATAAATTTTCAGAGAACTGGAGGATACTTGAAGGGAAAAGACCAACCCCTCAAATTTGTTTTCAAGGAAGAAACTGTGCACAATAGAATCCTGCTGTGTAAACCATGGCTTAAGGAAACAAAATACAAGTGGGTGTTCCTTGACTGTGACAGAATGCATAAAGAATGGCAGAAACTGACGGAGAGCATACAAAGACACAAAGAGCAAAAGCGAGACAGGACTAGACAGGTAGGGGCATCCAGATTCTGGAGGACCAGCAAATACATCCACCCACAGAACAGTGCAATCAAACAAACTAACCTAAATCAAACCACACTCCTCACTCACAGACCCCAATCTCCAGCGCAAGCCCCACTTAAACAGCAGCCTCCCAGGTCTTAGTCCCCCTTAGCCCCCACAAATTCCCAGAATGCACTTTTGGAAAAGAAGCTGAAGGTGTTGTACACCACTGTAGGTGGAATAACGAATAATTGTGAGAAGTGGAGCGACTGAATCATGGAGGCATCCGTAGATATCGTAGTACTCACGGAAACTAAACTCATAGGAATGATAAATGCAATCTTTCTAACCAGATATCAGATTATGAGAAAAGATAGAGGGAACAAGGAGGAGAGATGGAGTTTTCTGATTATCAAAATCTAGTGGAATTTTGAGGCCAAGACAAGAGCATGATGAGAACGACAGAACAATGATTGATATGCTGGATGAGGTTGCCAGAAGGGCCCACATGGGCAGGGCAGAGTTACTAGTTGTGGGTGATTTTAATCACAAAGAGATTGGGACACAGCAACAAGGGGTCACAACTGGTAGTTAAACTCAAATGTGTCACAGAGATATTGGGAAGTATTTCGTCAGTCATGGAGTTGTCAGGAAGTGAAACAGGCTGATGAGTGGTGTACTGGAGGCAAGGCCCTTACATAGCTTTAAGAAAAGGTTCGATAAAACCTGTTGAGCAGGGAGAAAGTGGACCTATTAGCGTCCAGTGAAGGTGGGGCCAGGAGCTGTGAATTGACCTCTACCTACAAACACACACACACACACACACACACACACACACACACACACACACACATATTATACCTTCAGACCAGACCCAAATCATTCCCTCATTTCCCATGGTGATGCTTCTACCCTGAACTCCAGCTACCGTGCCCCGCAATGGACTCTCAGACCTCCTTAGATGACACCAGCTTCATTGAGTGAACTTTGGAAGCATCATCATCCCACTCGCTTTCTCCCTCTCTCTCTCTCTCTCTCTCTCTCTCTCTCTCGTAGTACCTTTGTAATACAAACTGTAGAAATTTAAACCATTAACTACAACTTTGTTAATTTATTGCAAAGGTCTTCCCCGAGATGCAAATTTGGTTACCAGTTTCTTTTAGCTCTCTGAGAGACAAATTTGTCAAGTTTAAATACTTTAAACTAATTGCTTCTCACCACTGCAGGAAGTTCAATTTTATTTCAATTAGTTTAAATTTTATTGTATTGCTCATTGAATAATATTAACTCTTTCGGTGAGACGTACGTGCACTTGTGTGTGTGTGTGTGTGTGTCAGTGTGAGAGAGAGAGAGAGAGAGAGAGAGAGAGAGAGAGAGAGAGAGAGAGAAAACGAACTTTCCTTGAGTTTGCAGAAAGCGAGCTCTAACTTTCGGTCCTACCTCTTAACTTTCGACTGACTGACATGAATTGTACCTGCCATACCAGTTTTTTGAGCCTCTATATTGTTAATCTCATCTCATTTTTCTATACTGATTTTTTTCCAGTTGCTGGGACTCCCTCGGGCGTGATATTAGCAGCCATGTTCTATGTTACTTTATTCGTATAGAACCTATCCTTGTCTGCCCTGTTTATCTTTATTTTCTTCGTCGTGAAAAATAGCCACTTGTTTCTCGGTCTTCTATTGAGAAGAGATTTACCTAATTATTTCTTGACCATATACTCGTATTGTAACTTCAGTAGCACTAGGACCTAGGTTTAGGGCGAAGATATCGAGCAAGAGACTGTAATTGTACCACAGCCCCATGGGGAAGTGGAGAAGAAACCTTCCTCCGTAACCCATGCATGTCGTAAGAGGAGAGACGTGAGCAAACACTAGGACCGACACGTTTTCTAATGGTATAAACCTTGGTAATAAATACCGACAAGTTGGTTTAGAAAGACACGTAAGCAAACACTATAACATATTTATTAGAAAGCGTTTCGGTCCTGGGACCTTAGAAGTGATCAAGGTCCCAGGACCGAAACGTTTTCTAATAAATATGTTATAGTGTTTGCTTACGTGTCTTTCTAAACCAACGTTTTCTAATAAATATGTCCAAGCGTTAGAAAGGACATAGGAAAGTATTGGTTTGGAAATAGGGTAGTTGATGAGCGGAACAGTCTACCTAGTTGGGTTATTGAGGCTAGGACTTTGGGTAGTTTCAAATTTAGGTTGGATAAATACGTGAGTGGGAGGGGTTGGATTTGAGTGGGACTTGCACATCAGAGCTTATTTCTTGGGTAGCATTGAAAATTGGGTTGGGCAAATGTTTTGTTAGTGGGATGAATTGTAATGGACCTGCCTAGTATGGACCAACAGACCTGCTGCAGTGTTCCTCCTTTCTTATGTTCTTATGTATTTCTAAACGAAATTATCCGTATCTATTAACCAAGGTTTATATTAAAGGAAGGTTAGAATGGCAGGAGCAAGGGGATAGTAACCCCTTCTCCTGTACAAATTGCTAAATGTAACAAGAAAAACTTGTTTTTCTTTTTTCGGGTCACCTTGCATCGGTGGGAGACGGCCTATGTGTCAAAGAAAACCTACCACACCAACCTATAATTATAAGAATGTGAGAAAGGAGGAATACCGCAGCAGGCCTAATGGCCCATTCTAGGCAGGTCCTTATCAAACCCAAACCCACTACCAAAAATATTTGCCCAACCCATTTTCAATGCTACCCAAGGAATAAGCTTTGATAACCCTATTAACACGTGTACAAGTCTCACTCAAATCCTGTGCCTCTCACTTGTGTATTTGTCTAACAAAAACTTGAAGCTACCCAAGGTTTTAGTTTGTTTCATACTAGACAGATAATTCCACTCATCGATTACTCTACAGTAGGATTATTTATTATTATAATCATGGGGAAGCGCTAAACCCGTAGAATTATACAGCGCATGTGGGGGGGGAATGGAAGGTATTCAGGCTCAGTTCAGGGAACTGGAGCACAGATCCAATTCCCTAGATCAAGAGCCCCTCACCAGCATCAAGGAACCTCCCTTGAGGGTTAAAATGGTATAAAATACCGACAGGTTGTTAGGTAAGACACATATGCAACAGTTAGGTATCTTTATTATGAAACGTTTCGCCTACACAGTAGGCTTCTTCAGTCAAGTACAGAAAAGTTGATAGAACTTTTCTGTACTTGACTGAAGAAGCCTACTGTGTAGGCGAAACGTTTCATAATAAAGATACCTAACTGTTGCATATGTGTCTTACCTAACTCCCTTGAGGGGTCTACAGTAGGAGCGCCCTATTCCCAGGTCCGGTCCTCAAGGTTTCAGTTACTCGCTGTTTACCCAGGCTCCAAAATGATCCTTACTTTTATTTAATAATAACCCCAAAGTGCAAAAGTAGCGAGAAGTTGTGAAGTGTTAATTCTGGAATTATTGTAGGTAATTTACCAATTAAACTTTATTATAGGTATATTAAACGAAAAATGACTTAAAAAATAGGGTTAGCTGCTATCCGCGGTTTTGGGTATTTCAGTAGCGCCCCGCGGATACGGGGTCCTACCCTATTTCCAAACCAATTCTTTCCTATATCCTGTCTATATCTAAAGTTATCCAATTTGAATCCATTTCAAGTTCTTTCCTACTGGGATATCCTCAAGCTCTTATACTACAGCAACTTAAAATTATGATAATTTAGACACATGTGCTACTCTATGGTATCCTCAATAAAGATACCCAAGAGTTGCACATGTGTCTAATTTATCAACATGTCGGTTCTCTGAACCATTCATCTACAACTTATAATTATGCCATATCAACCTATAATTATACAACTGAGACCTATAATTATACCACTGCAACCATATGAATGACTACAACACCTTATAATTATTCCACAGCATAAAATATAAAAAAAAAAAATTATTCCACAGCAACCTATAATTATGTCGCATAAACTTATACCACAGTAACCTTTAATTATACTATTGCAGCCTATAATTATGCCATTACAGCCTATAATTATACCAATGCAACCATATAATTATATCACTGCAACTATATAATTATGCCAGATCAACCTATAATTATACCACAGCATTAATTACGGTACAGTAAAATGTAACTGTAATACAGTAGCCTCATATGACCATTCTAGTCGTAAGTAATGAGATAATATTTCATGTTCTCTGCCGTTATCAACTTCTCTCCCTCTCTTCCCTCCCTGGAGGTCTCATGGCGTTCGTGAGGAGCTCTTCATCCAAAGAACTAGACCTACCCTCCCCATCCCTGACTGAACTTAAATACCTCCCATTCCCGCAGGTGCTGAATTACCCCTGTGGGCTTAGCACTCGGGGATTATATTCACTCTTTCTCTTTTTTACACAGGGTTTTACAATGTTAGGTCAAGGGTTCCTACCTTTATGTACAAGCTAAGAACTGTTACCTACATCGGCTAATTGTTAAGCTCTTTTAGTCTCTCCTCTTTTTCTTTTTCTCTACACAGCACATATTGCCTTCTGCTGCCTATTCACCAAAACTCTCAAATAAAATGACTTGTATCTATTATGAAGCGAGGCTACGAGCGCCATACATAGTTAACACGAGAGCCTTTGAATTTAGCATGACTCTCTTTTCCTCGTTCTATAATTAACACACAGAACTGCAATACAAGCAATGAAAATTTAACTTGGCTAGCCTCCAGCCACATAGTTTCAACATTAACCCCGGTCTAGTACAATTAGTAATGAAATTTAATTTTTTTAACAGACAGGATGATTCAAGTCCTGCTGGAAATATAATTCAATTATGTCAGACTGATTGTTCGAAAAAATATTACTGGAGTTTTACTGAAATATGGACATATATGCTTATATACGCATGTATTAAACATGTTTGATTTATCAACCATCACCTGGATGCCAAAAGCTGTCTGGTAAATTGGTAAAACGATCGACTTTTCTCAAGTGTGTGTATATATTTTGAAGTGGGTATGTTGACAGCGCACTCTTTCATACTGTTACCTGTCTGAATGTTTCATAACTAAATAAATTAGAACAGATTTCTTCCTCCGTAAGCCATGCGTGTCGTAAGAGGCGACTAAAATGCCGGGAGCAAGGGGCTAGTAACCCCTTCTCCTGTGTACATTACTAAAGTTAAAAAGAGGAACTTTTGCTTTTCTTTTTGGGCTATCCTGCCTTGGTGGGATACGGCCGCTTTGTTGAAAGAAGAAAGATGTACTTAGTTTCGTTAATTCAGTTTCCGTTGTGAGAAGGATTAAAGTAATCTCATTTAAACACAGGTCTACAAAAAACAACAAAATTGCATTTAGTGGACTTTTGTTGAGAGGCATACTGTATATCCATTACTAGGCTATAATTATTACCGCTGTAT
>NC_091336.1:24060711-24105711 GCF_038502225.1 Cherax quadricarinatus | reverse complement strand
AGGCTGGTACTGCTGGCCGCACGTAAACTGACGCACCAACCACTGCCCGGCTGGTCAGGTATTGACTTCAAGTACCTATTACAATAATTCAATAATAAACAAACGCAATGAAATATATTGTTTCACTAGGTTCAGAATGATTTTTGCGAAATTATTGCCAAACTTGCACACCAAAATCACTCCCTATGAAAACAAATGACTCGGCAAGAGATGCAACATTCCCCCGATGAAAAGCAGGGGTGCCACGAGTACACTGAGAGACAACACAGTAAGTGTCCAGGGCCCAAGACTGTTCAATTGCCTCCCAGCATACATAAAGGGGATTACCAATAGACCCCTAGCTGTCTTCAAGAAGTCACTGGACAGGTACCTAAAGTCAGTACCTGACCAACCGGGCTGTCGTTCGTACGTCAGCGTGCGTGTGGCCAGCAGTAACAGCCTGGTTGATCAGACCCTGATCCACCATGAGGCCTGGTCTTAGACCGGGCCGCGGGGGCGTTGACCCCCAAAACCTTCTCCAGGTAAACTCCAGGTAAACTCCAGGTAAACACATTTCCGTTTGCCTTACATGGCAAGTAGAGCGTTGCTATTAAGCGCAGTAATAGTTTTTGTGGTAATGACTGTTGCAGTAATAGTTGTAGTAATAGTAGCAATAGTCGTCAAAGTAATAGAAAATAAACTTAGACTTATAGGGAGGAATATTTAGTTTAATCTGCCTTCATGTTAAATTCAACACCTTCGTCTTTGGTAGCTTCTTCCTCCTACTCTCGCTGCTTCTCATGTGTACCTTCTGAAAATTATTTCGGGTTGAAGACGAAACCCTTTGGATTACAAGAAATGATTAACTCTTCACATGTTCTGAGCCCTGAATTTCGTCCAATTATAGAGTTCTGCGCTTGCGCCTGTTGAACTATGGTGGTAGCCAGGCGGTCTGCAGGTGTAATTGTTTCTAATTGGGAGGAGGGAGGATAGAGAGAGAGAGAGAGAGAGAGAGAGAGAGAGAGAGAGAGAGAGAGAGAGAGGAAGAGGAGAGGGAGAAAGGAGATAGGAAGAGGAGGCGGTACATACAGAGTACGGGACGAGCGTAGTGAGGAAGTCTTATTAGGGATGTCAGTTATGGAAGTGATTTGGATTGAATCCGTATCTCTACTACTGATAGTCCTGCTGCTGTTACTGTTAAGGCTGCTGCTACTAATATTACTGCTACAAATTCTGTTTCTGTTAATGCTACTGGCGTTACTGCTATTATTGCTGTTGTTGCTACTCGTGTTATTGTTGCTGCTACTGTTGCTCTTCTCGCGAGTGTCGTCATTACTACTTTTCCTCCTGTTGCTGCTATTTTTGTTGACACTGCTCCTTTTGCTGCTGTTGTTACTGTTACTGTCATTGTTAATGCTGCTGTTAGTATTGCATTTGCGCTACTGCTGCTGCTCCTTTTGTTACTACTACTACTACTACTGCTGTCTGTTAAGACTGCTTTTGTTGCAACTATCGCGTCTGCTACTACAGACGCTGATGCCACTGATTCTATTAATGCTTTTGCATCTCTGAATATAATGATAAGTCCCACGAATCATTTATCTTTCCCACAACTTGTAAATAGAGAGATCAATAACAAAGGCCTTCTACAACCCCTCTAATCCTACTACTATATTTTTACAGGCAATGTACACAACATTCATGATTACCGGAAATCAAAATAAAAATACTTTATAAGCAACCAACCCCCCTTCCTCAATTACACACCTATCTCTTCCCGTTCCCGTCTTCCCTCCCCCTCACCTTCTTCCTTCCCTTTACCCCTCGTTCCCTCCCAGCATTCCTCCATCAAAATGTACACAGGCAGAGCAGTGTGAACTCTCTTGACGAATGTGTTACTAAAAGATTTATGAAATAAATCTGCAGGTGTAAGATTTATGAAATAAATCTTAAGGTTAAAAGAGATAGAAACTGAGTAACTGAACTCTTGGATGCTGAAAAAGTAAATAGTATATAGATACAAGTATTTTCTGGAAAGTTATTAGCTTGTTTAGTTATTTTCATTGTCGTCATCGTTTCAAAACACAATTTGCCTCAACTATTGAAAAGCATTTATCAATTAAAACTTCCAGCATAAACCTTCACTTAAGTCCTGAAGAATCCACTTATTCACTCGTCTTAACACTTTTGTTAATTTTTTTCTGTTCACACAATGTTCTGCATACTTCATTTTAAGACTACGTTTCTGACTCAAGAAATCGTAATGACACGATTGCCGGGGGTATGGTTTGACTACGTTTCGCTCGCCAAGCGATTTATCATACCTCAGTCTTGACAGTCCAATATGCAATGAATATACAACGTAAGTCAATTGTAAGAGGTGGGGTCATTAACGTTAACTCTACCTCTGCAACACAGTACTCCAACTGCAGCCTGTTATGCATATACACAGTAAGACTAAATTAGAATATTTTCTTCAATATATTTTTTCTCATCGGTCAAATTTGTTTAACAACGTAAATGTACACGCGTACCTGAGTCCAGAACATATTTACAGTGGTTTTTACAACAAGCGAATGAAAGAACAGCATACATTACTAAGGGACTTAGGTTGCTCTAGTGAACGGTTTGGTTAAAGACACGCATACATAGTAACTTACCATACCACGGGTGGGGATAGAACCCGCGATTAGTGTCTCAAAACTCCAGACCGTCGCGTTAGCCACTGGGCAAGTAACTTATTTTCTAATTGCTGTATACATTTCTAAAGTACCCCAGACCATTAGAGTGTTCCCATTAATACGTTTTTGGGGGGGGGGATTGTATTCCGTTGCTGCAAAATAATCTAAATTATATTTTTTGTGAGGTTCGTAGGAAGGAGGATGGCGGAGGTGAGAGAGGACCGGAGCTTCCATTATAGAGACGCTTGAAAATTATTTATTTAACTTGGCCTCTTCAATTATCCAGCTAATTTTCCCAATTAGTTGCTCTTATTTTCGCAATTACTGGACTTACTTCCCAAATTACGGAACATGTATCATCAATTAGGAAAGCAGTTCTCAAATTACACAACTTGTGACCCCAATAATGCAAAAATTTATCTCGAGCAATTGCTAAGCTTTTCTCTGATAATACGGATCACGAGTAACATTTCCAGAGCTTATTATAGGAAATCATAACACTTCTAAGCCTCTACTCACTCTGTGTCGGGATATTGATTTATGATAAGCGTGCTAATGCCTTTAATTAATCTTTGAATGGTGTATATATGTTGATTGCCCTAATGCTAAATCTTACTCTGTGATGTGGTGGTCAAGTTGATATGGAGGGATCCAAAGCTCTCCTTACTCTGGGATGATATACACAATCTTATGTTGGGTGCTCAGATGCCTCTAATCTGTGATTAGGTATACAACTTTAAGTGTTTCAGTGCCTACCCTATGATATGGTGTATATGTTGATGGTGGGCATTGCCCGCCATCAACATATACACCATATACACCGTTTTTCCTAGGTGTTTATCTAAATATGTTCCACATGACTGCTATTTACCCCTCATTCCATCACTATACTTTTCATCCATTTATTGAATGTATTCTTTCAGTTATGAACTGTATATACCAATTACTGAACATATTTCCTGATTACATAAATTTACGGTAAATTGTTTATTTTACTACTAAGATGGTGTATCCCAGTAGTGGACATCACTTTTTTTCCTTTAAATTGTTACAAATGCTAGATTCCCAAGATTTTTTCAGTAACTGACGTACGTAATAAGTGACACCTATTGATTTCCTAAGTATGAATCTTTACTTGACAACAAGGAACGGGTTATGTGTATACTTACTGCACGATCGTCATGTAATCAGAAGGTTTTAGATCCAGTTAACCAACCAACTTTACCAGACAGAGCTAAACTGACTTCGTAAATTATCTCCCTAATTTTTTAAAGTTCTTCCCAGATGCAGAAATTGTATCCTATTTAACATATCAGTCACTCGAATAACAAAATTATTGACCGGATTTCGTTAATTGAACACTCCTATTTTAGAAAAGTAAAAATGGAATAATTCTAATCAAAATATGTTTTACAAATTTTGTCTCCCAGCTGCTTCCCCCAGTTACGATACCCATCTCCCCAATTTCCCAGCGATACTGCCCCTTACCCTTGAAGTGCTGTTGAGAGTATAGAGAAGAGGGTATAAGGATCGTCTTATCTAAGATCAAAGGTGGAGCTCGGCTGGGCTATTGTATTCAAGTGACGGTCTATCAGTATTATCTCTCTCTCTCTCTCTCTATCTCTCTCTCTCTCTCTCTCTCTCTCTCTCTCTCTCTCTCTCTCTCTCTCTCTCTCTCTCTCTCTCTCTCTCCCGGAATGGAGCAAACACACTCCAAAAACGCGAGTGAATGATTGCACAAGTGACCTAGTGAGTGAACGAAGGAATGAGTAAACGAGTGAGCTAGAAAGTAAATAAGTGAACTATCGAGTGAATAAACGAGCAAGTTAATGGGTGAACGTTTGAGTGAACGAGCGATTTAACGAGTGAACGGGAAAGAGAACGAGTGAAGGAACGAATAAACAAATGAATGAAAGTAGTGAATGAACGTGCAAACGAGTGAATAAGACCGAGCACTCTGGCATATTTTCCCGACTAAATCGGCCAGGAGACCTTTTGCGGTAATCCCAAACTCATGAATATTCAGAAACGTAAAACAAATCCCAGATGAAACAACGGTGAATAAAAAAAATAACGGAAGGGAAGTCGTTGACCAAATGCTTTCCTCCTCTCGACTTTCGCCCAAAATAAAACCTTACGTTAAAGCATTCTCCGGCAGCCATTACGACTGTGATATTTAATGCTATATTCTTTTGGAGAATAATTAAATACAAATTTAGATATGCCATGCACTTTCTGCTTCCACTAAAGTAAAAGTGGAAGAAAAAACTCAATTTTGCGACCAATTTTCTTTAAGTGCTTAGGGCTTTCAGATTATATTTAATTCTCAAGGAATAGAGTATTTTCACTGAAGATATAGAACCCGTGAGCCTATTTTCTTTATTATTTATCTTTATTAAAGAGGAGCTAAAGCAAGAGTATTTCTGGTTTTATTAGTAAAGAAAACTAATACTATTAGAACTGCTGGTACTGCTGCTGAAGTGATGTTGGTGTTTCTTACTGATTTCAAATGATGTCACTGATCGTAATTGATAGTTATATGTTAAAGAAAACAGCCTGAATCTACCTCTCTCTCTCTCTCTCTCTCTCTCTCTCTCTCTCTCTCTCTCTCTCTCTCTCTGAAAAAAATGTGTATAAATATTATTATATACGTATGCGAAAGAAGTGTTATAACTGTAGGAATAAATCTTTAGACGAGTGAAGTTGCACTGGATATCATTCGAATTTCGCTGTCAGATTTTTTAAATTATATTATTCGGAATCCCTGAATTACATATTAGAGAGAGAAGTTCTTTTCTGAATATGAATTTCCTTTCAGTTTTTTGTTATCACATTCAAGCTTTTACGCTTTCACTTTTGATTTCTAATAATTTATCATTAATAATGAAATTATTGTAATAAACTTCAATCAGATTCATCCTTTTGTTTTATAATATACATCAGGTTTTCTCTATCTCCTTTATCATCACTTTTTTGACTCTCCACGACAATTTGATATCCAAGTCACAGATAGGAGATTCCTGATATCAAATCAATGTTACGAGATTCATAGAACATTGACTCTTATATTTACATGCAAATAATTTAGTCGATGGCACCGTAACGTTAAACGTACACTCTTGGAAAATTAAATGTGACGTGAATTATAAATATCTTGATCATTATATACTGTCTCAGAGTGAATGGGAAAATTAAAGTAGAAGAATTTAAATAAATTACGCAACATTAAAGCTAATCCTAATTATTCCTAAAGCCCCCACATATGTTAGTGATTCTCAAGAATTCTTCGTGTGTTAGTGATCCTGCAGAATTCTTCACGTAAGTTAGTGATCCTGCAGAATTCTTCACGCATGTTAGTGATCCTGTAGATTTCTTCACGTACGTTAACGGCAAAAAAAAATTAACGAGAGTATCTTTGCGAATGTAGAATGTTTTTTTCCAGTAAAAAAAAAATGGTATTAACACTCAACATAGCCATCACGTAAGAAAATGGCAAAAACATAGCCAGTTTACATAATTTGTGAGGATCAGTAAGAGAGAAGAAATATTACTGAAGTTACGTAGCTATGCCACGTCAGAAAGAATCGAGAAGCTAAACATAAATCAAACGACCAGAATCATGAAAGATTCAAAAACATGAAATTACCCCCACACTGACCATAACAATATAACTAATTATAAGGACAAAGTAGCCTACTAAATTACTCGAAATAAAATATCTCTACTAATTTTAAATACCACTGAATACTGAAACATAGCATAGCGATTCCTACAAGATATGAAAAAAGATACTTGTATACAGTTCAGGACATTTATTAAAGGTATCTTCTCGCCACGATAGGCTTAATAAACTGACGTTGGGAACCGTCAAAGAAAACAGAAAATGCGTTTAGACGGGAGTAAGAACGCTGTGTTTCTATATATATATTTTTTTTTTAACATTTATGTTGAGGTCTCTGGTTTTCTCGTCAGTGGAAACTGAAATGCTGTATTTTCAAGGAATTTTGTTAACTCTGGTAAGTTTCCTTAAATGAAGCTAAGAAAGATGAACATGGAGGGGCACTGGAGTATGTCTACTGGCTACTGTTAGGCTCGACCTGCCGCCATGTTAGCTTTTATAATGTAAACATTAGTGACTTTTATGCTTTTCGGTGGTACTTCTACAAAGTAGCATAAACAGTAGTAGTTGTAACAGTAGCAGCAGTAGTGATGGTGGTAGCTGTGGAGGTCGTGGTAGCGGCGGCACCATCAGAAGGCTGATGTAGTGGTTATAATGGTGCCACCGTATCAGAAGGCTGATGTAGTGATAATGGTGATGGTCCACATTCGACTTCTACCATTTCTAATAAATGGTAAAACCCGCATAAAAAAAAATGTCATGTAAATAAAAGTATCTTAAATATTCATGAAATCATCGAAAATGACAACAAAGAGTTAAATTATACCAAACTCCAAGCCACAGCGACTGATCAAAATTTCTCCACATTTCTCCTTCCGTTCCAGGCCCGTGTGACCTTACTTTAATATTTCATGTCGGGGACATTTTTCCCTCTTATCTCTGAAATCTCCCATTAAAGTCTGGGCATGAAAATGATGAAAAATGCAGCACTGCAAATAGTCGGAATTATCACAAAAATTTAAGAGGGGGGAGAGAGTTAGTGTGTAGTCGCGCAGGCAGGCGCGCACACACACACACACACACACACACACACACACACACACACACACACACACACACACACACACACACACACACACACACACACACACACACACACACACAGTACTCGCCGGGTTGTTTGCAGTAGTCGGCACTCGGCTCCTGTTCCCCCTTCCTAGAGTTCTTTGATCTACATACTCTACAAGAAGCTGTGTGTTCAGTTTGTCTTCACCGCTGCTTTAGCAAAGTTACTACACTTTACAACTACTCTGAGATTTAATAAATACTTCCTTAAACCCCTATGGCTCATCTGAATCTTCAGTTATAATCGATGTCCCTTTCATCATATTCTTTTAAATTCAGAGAGTGGGTCTATCTCCCCTACAAATTCCTCTTATGATTTCGTATGCCATAATCATATCTTCTCTTGTTCTTCTCCCTGACAAGATTGTCGGGTAGTTTCCTCAACCTCTTCCCAAAGTTCATTCCTCTTAGCTCTGGTGCTAGCCAGACCTACGGATCTTTCACAAGCTGCTTATTGTTAATCTCTGGACCACGAAGTAGCAGCGAGTGGAGCCAAATGGTTTTTATGACTTGACGTGCTGTCGGAGTGTGAGCAAAGTAACATTTATGAAGAGATTCAGGGTAACCAGTCAGTAGGACTTGAATCCTGGAGGTGGGAAGTACAGTGCCTGCGCTCTGCAGAGGTGGAGATATGTTGTAGCATTTTAATTGTTGTATATGCACACAAATAAGTTAAAATGTATTTTGAATATCTTGAACTATTTTGAAGATATTAGAAATGTTTAGTTTAAGTACCGGAAAATGTTTTATTGATTTTTTATAGGTTTATTGCACAAAAATTGTATACATTTTTCAGTACACAAAGTCCTAGCCATCTATACTTTTTTCCTTACGAAATTTCATATCAGTGAAATTGGATGGATACATCTGCAGAATTCATACACAGTATTCATGTTTAAGGTATGTAACTATTAAAATCAAATGCGCTTCTCGACGTTCATTTGAAAATTGAACGTCACACGTCCACAGAAGGTTGGAGATCAGATCTATCGGGAACGTGATCTCTGTGCCCCCAGTGAGGAGTAATAGATCCGTATTAAGCTTTTTCATTCCCCACCCCCATCATAGCAAGCCCCCCAAAGAGAGGGATTTTTGTTTAAGGTAGGCCTTTGAACCACTTTTCCTCAAGGACTTTCTGTGTTGACAACAACGGAGCGCAGTTTATTTAACCTTCATGAAGTTCGAAAAAGCGCCTATACCCACGTTGTATAATGTATTACAACTGAACTTTATACCTGTATTTTCTGTCATCGCACCGCTTTCTACATTCAGCACCTCGTTCTCTGTGCAAATAAAAATAATTTTAGAATGTTAGTCTTAAATAAGAGCACTTTAAAGTCTATTAAATATGATTTAAAAAAAAACTCTGCACTCTCTTTATCCATGGTATCTACACCGAGAGGTGTGTAGTTTAATGTGTTTACTCTTGAGAATTTAATCCTCACTTTTCGAGATTAAAGTATCCTTAATTGATGGTACACAGGGGATTTACAGCCTTACTAACACGGTGTAGTTGATAGACGTTCAACCTAAATTTAAAAACAACCTGTCTGCTCCCTTTTCCTGTTCATGGCATTATAAATTAGCAGCATAACAATGACAGAGAATGATGAGCAGTTTACAGTGTACGAAAATTGTTTTCAACTATTCCTACTCGAAATTTTTATGGAACTTAGCATTTCATAGAGAGGGTGAAAGTGAGGTATAGAGTGCCACGGGAGTTATGACAATGACTGGGTCGAGGAGAAGGATCTTCAATTGTTTACATTCATCCACATTTTCGTAAGTCATTGCTCCAGGCTTGAAAGTTGTCTCCCATCTCATGCAAATTTAACTTACTTGGTGCTGTCTTAAGTGGTACTCTAAGGATATCTTTCCTGAAACTTGGGTATAATGCATTGGTAGAATTTTGCCCCCCCCCCTTTTTTTTGTAAAAAAAAAATTATATTAAGGATTCATTACCGAATGTAGGTAAATATATTACATTAAATATCCCTTTACAATCAGTGTTTTTAGCACTGGTACCAAAATACTCATGATGTGCTGTAGTTTCTGGGATGATGACTTTCTTAAATATTGTTACATTGGTAAATGCCCAGTCGCTTGGTACTTTACTCTTTGCTAGAGTTTTGATAAATATTATTGCTATATAATACTGTTGATGGGTAGGCGTTGACCCTAGAACACTCTCCAGGTATGAGAGATTCTTGCTCTAAGGAATTAGACCAGTCTTTCCCTTCCCTTCCATGGCTCCTCCCTGACTGCCCCCATTTCCCAGGAACTGCATAACCCATACATTTTTTGTGGGCTTTCTGTAACCCTTCCCCATGAATGTAGGGTAAAACACAGTAAAAACAACAAAACATAAACAGCTAAAAGTAATAATTGCTCTGGATATCAAAACTTGTGTTCCCTCGTAATTGGGTAATAGCATAGTTGCCGTATCCTATTTTTCCTTTTAGAGCAAAAACGTGTTCAGCTGCTGTTTTTGATAAGGAAAAGGTCTAACATATTAACTAAATGGACATAGATATAACTAATGTGACTTTTACTGTGGCGACGTTTTGATTTCCAAAAGCCCTGTCAAGCCTGACAAAGCTTCTGGAGAGCGAAACGTTGCCACAATATCACATCAGTTGCATCTGTGTCCATTTACTTAACATTTTGTCTGTAATTCTACCAATATTCTTAAGTTCCAAGATATATTTCCATGCTTCAGTGGTAATGTGCTAAGAAAGAAAACTATACTGATTTTAGTTCTTCATATAAAATTCTCTTCATATTATTCGCATCCATTTGTAAAGGGATACCAAGTAATCTTTCTTAAGAAAACGATTTTTACTCTAAATATTGTATCCTGGTAAGCAAGGGTTCCACTAAGAGTTAATTCTTAACCAAATCAAAGCAAGACTCGCTAACAATATATATGTCTGGGGTGTGTACAAGATTAACTATTTCCTTTTAAGTAACCTACTTTATATGTTAATGTATATTGCATTTAATTTACCTATAAGCTGACGAGCTCATTTCTGGCAACGTTAATACAAAATTCTTGGAAAGCACCGTTATCCTGATAGTGCCTTTCATTTACCCTCCTAACCTTATACTTATTATTCTGTTCCTTCCACCCTTTCCCTTACTCATCCACTATTAACCTCTTACAGTTGTCTTTTCCTCATACACTCCCTCTCCGGGGTCGGCTGAGCGCACCCGCTCGTCCGGGGCCCAGTTGTGGAGGCGGTGACATCCAGAAGAGAATACAGGTAACCTCCCACTCGCCCTCTCCCTCTCTGTCTCTCTCTCTCTCTCTCTCATCTTTACACCCACGGGCTGTCGCACCTTCATGCTCTCACCCTCACACCTCCACTCTCGCTCCCTCCTACTCTCACCCTGGAACTAGCACCCTCCTATTCTCTCCCTCATGCTCTTACACCCTCTTATTCTTGTACCCTCCCAATCTTCCAGCCTCCTGCTCACATATTTACCGTATTTTCCGGCATATATGGCGCATGACAGAAGTATCATAACGGTAAATCGGTAATCATATTCAAAGGCTAATTACCTTCTTGTTTACAGCTAAAGGGTAACACAAAGCCTACCCTTAACCATGACCTTGAACATATTTTTCATCCTTTTTCCGTTTACGAATTTAGAGTTACTTCAATTTTTCTATAGGATTAGACCGAGATTCATGATTCAAACTCCATTTATAAGCTCATTAAACCAACTTCGGAGAAACAAACTTCGGTTACAAATGATGATGTTCTGGAAATTTGTGAAATCAAAATCTCTCTAACATTTTGCATGAGGCTAATAGTAAGCGATAATTTTATACAATGGAATAGATCAACGATTATTAGGAATTATCAAATTTCGTGATAAAGAAGCCTTAACTTCTTTAAGAAGCCTTTATTTCACTTCTGACCTGATTCTCACTCTATTCGTTGATGAGCAGGACACACATGCAGCAGTTAGGTGTTTTTATTTCGAAATGTTTGGCCTATACAGTTGGTTTCTTAAATCGAATACAAAGGAGGTAGCAGAAGTTGCAGAGATGTAAACACCTTATTTGTGCTTGTGTCATGAAGACAAACCTTAACACAACGAGTTAGTATCTTGTGGAATATTTTTTTTTTTTTAGTATTTATCGGCTAAAGCCTTAACTTCTGGGAGGCAAACTAATCTCTCTCTCTCTCTCTCTGAATTTGATGTCTGCAGAGACGTGCCTTCGAGAATTATGTCTACAGCTTCTAACTCTATCGTCAAAAAAGTTAAATTTTCTGTTTATATTGCTGTTCTTAAATGTTTTTTTCTGGTAGTCTGGATTTTTTGGCACTACTTGTACTGATGATTTAATTCTTAATAATCTGATAACACATTAGTCAGATAAGTAGTTATTTTATTGTTTCTCTCTCTCAAGAACACAGCAGATGTTACCACAACATGTCTTTCCATCTCTTCTTGCTTATTCACTGATTATCAGCTCTCTTCAGTCACATATCTTTAATCATTTTTTTCAGTAGAGTTGAATAGAGAAGTAGGTACGCGAAGATAGTCTCTCTCTCTCTCTCTCTCTCTCTGACACACACACACACACACACACACACACACACACACACACCTCCTCCTCGTCCTCCTCCCTTCTCCCTCTTCCCTTCTCCCTCCTCCCCTCCATCCTCTCTCTCCCCTCTTCCTCCTCCTCCTCCCTGCTCCTCCCTCCAGCCTGCGAGGTTCTAGTAAGTTTTCAACCCTGACCGTCAGGTATCGCTCACCGGTAATTTCCCCGGGGAACTGACACGTAATATATTTGTAGCAGGCGATATGCAACACGTCCAGCTGTACATATGTAAAACTTAGAAAACTTAGTATTCACCTTGAATTTGTCATCGTGGTGTAATGGTGGTGATAGTAGTAGGTGAAGTAATGGTGGTAGTGGTTGTAGGTATAGTGGTGGTGGTGTGGTGATAGTGGGGGGTCGTTGTCTTGGCGAAAAGGTAGTGTGGGGGCTGTTGGGAGGTTAGATGGTGGTAAGGAGGCATAATGGCGAGGGGAGTATCGTCTGGGCAATGAGTGATGTGGTGGTGGAAGGTATGGTGATAGAAACGAGTGTGGTGAATGTGGATAGGGTGGCGGGTTGGTGGTGGCGAAAGGGGAAAGGTGAAGTGTGGCGGGTGGGGTGGTGGGGATGAAGTGTGGCGGGTGGGGTGGTGGGGATGAAGTGTGGCGGGTGTGATGTATGATAGCACAGTGTAATCTGTTCCCAGTAGCCTCATACAAGTTGTATACACCCATCTTCGTAACATCATATAGTATTGAGAATAAGCGAGGCAATGCCTGGGCGTGACGTGCTATGTCACCCACTGCTTGCTCCTTCAACGAGCACTATTAGTAACTCTTTGTTAGGTAATATCTAGAGTAAATAAATTATCAAACTCCTTTCTAGAAATTGCAACATTTGCTGCTCATGTTAGTTTCTTGTTTTAAATATGAATATTGAACCAGTGATGCGTAGAGTTGGCGCAGCTGGTGGAGTGTGGAGAGCACTCTTACCCCCAGTAAACAGCCAAGGATGTTGAAATGATGCTTTTTAATTAGGATTATACAGTGCATGTAGGGATGGGGGGATGGAAGGTATTCAGGCTCAATTCAGGGAACTGGAGCACAGATCCAATTCCACAGATCAAAAGCCCCTCGCCAGCGTCAAGGAACCTCCCTTGAGGGGAATGCTTTTTGAAGACTCCTGAAATGTTATTATTTTGAGAATCCCTGACCAGCTGAGTCTGATCTCAAAGCAAGTAAAGGTAATTAGATGTTACAATTAAGAGATTTTTTATGCATTTTGAGGGGAATGTGCTTTGGTTACACTAGGTTTTTTTTGATGTGGATGAACCTGAGGTTATACCTGTTAAATAAAGAGTAAATCATGCTAGCCCGGTGAAGACCAGCTGTTGCAGGCAGAGGCGCGTTTCCTGCTTGTGGATAATATAGGACCTCACAGTCCGTGAGCATACTTGGATAACCGTCTTAATGTTGGTACCATATTGAATCAGCATATCATTTAGAGGCTTTATTTAGTAAAATTGTGTCATTACCGCTTGACAGTCAAGGTGCCCAATTGTGTGTCTGGACAGACAAAGATGATTTCACTGCCTCATATTACTAGGCAAGGCGAGTGTCTCCTATCGCTGCACATTGGCAGACGACCATAACATAGGAATGCTTGCTCCTATGAAAGCTGTGATGAGATTTATAGGTAAGGCACAGTTTTACTGACGTCTTTGCACGAATTTGTCTTGTTTATCCATTAATTTTATTAACAAGTCTAAAGCATAAGTTTATGAGGAATAAACAATGTCCTAGAAATTCCAAACATCTCGAAAATATTCTATAGAAAAGGTCCAATTTTAGAGCAACCAGAGAAGTGAAAATGAATACTAGCGAGGTGGAAATTGGTGCTGTTCTTCCGAAATCAGTGACGGATGTGTTGCGCCTAGTACTTTTTTTTATCTGCCACCCTGAAGAAACATCAGAAGAATTCTTACACCATGGAGAAGGAAGCGATAGTCATGGTATTGACTCTCCAACACTTTGAGGTATTCCTGGCTGCGTCAACTCGCCCAATATTGGTTTACTCATCTCTTAACCCACTCACTTTCATTCACAGTATAAAAACAAAATCGCACGTTTGATGCATTAACTTGTGTGTATTCAGTCATTTAACATAACACTGCACGATATCATGGGAGAGCTCCACTTACCGCTTGATACGTTATCAAGGTCATTTACGAGTAACATCTATCAAGGAATATTTTACGTGTGATACATTTAATGAATTTTGTGGATTCATGATTTTAACATGCATGTAACTGACCCAAAATATTTATCAGATGTTTTTTATAGAGATTGTAGTACGGTATTGAAATTAGATGTTTTTAAGTTGGTTAAGTCTGGGTGATCACCTTACTCCGAATTATCGATAGTAAGGTATCTTTAAATTAGCTCATTTTACTTGTGCGTATCCACAGATAATTCGTCTACAAGGATTTTTTTAATTATAGCAATAACTGCATATAATAGTTTAAATTGCAGAAATTCTTTTTTCTGCATCTAAAAACATTAAACTTGTTTCTAAATAAAGGAAAATTGTTGTATCGTTGAGCAAGACGAGAGTTAGTCCAAAGCAACACTCAGACTAGGACGATTAAATTTTGACGCATAAACAAAGACAAATGCCACTGTGACTCTCCAGTCTCTCCATGGTATGGTGTGCTTGTTACAACTAAGTAAACATTCTTGCCTGTCAAGATAGTGCATGTGCTGTGCCCTGTTGCAATAGTATTGCATTTCATAACGTGATGTATGCCTCCACTCGACGGCTTGTGGGTAGCCCTCTCCTTGGGATTTTGTTGCAATCTAATGTGTCGTGATTATATGTAAATACTTAGCCTGAATATTTTTAAAAGTTGAGTTAACTCTGCAATTAGACAAGATGTAAAGTATATATATTTTTAATTGTATTGTGGGCCAGCTGCGGTTGTGGGAGAAGGAGCGGTGGTGGAGGTCGTGTGGGGGTGAGAAGAATGCAGTGCTGGTGTGATGGAATATGGTTGTGGTGGAGGTGTGGTGTTGTGGTAGATAGGTGGCTGGTGGGGGAGAATGGTAGGTAGTGGGAAGCGAGGTGATATGGTGGTGGGAGGAAGGACTGTGGTGGTGGTGAGAGTAGTTGTGGCGGAGAGTTATGGTAGCAGCGGTGCTTGTGATGATTGTACCTGCGATGGCGGGTGTGTGATGGTGGTGGCGTTAGTGAGAGTTGTGACCTGCGTTTTGCGGCTTTAGTGTAATATATACATTCATAAACATTCACGTATACCGCATAAAACATGCATTATTTTTTTCCCCTCGATTTCTAAACAAACTTAATCTTATTTTCCTCGTTAAAGTTAAAACAAACATCTCTTCAATTTCCTCTGCTCACTCAACTGTGAAATAAACTCAAGTGGAGAGACAGGAAGAAAAACACTTTTTTCCCCTCCTTTCCTGCGGGAAAATATGTTTGTTTTCCTTGGGCGAAGACGGGTGCCTGTGAGGAAACTTCAATGTTTATATCTTAGAAAGGAATGGAATCTTTAAAGAAAGAATGGAACATCTTAGGAAGGAATTGGACATCTTACGAAGGAAGAGGGCAGCTTAGAAGGTGGGACATCTTAGGAATGAATGGGACATCTTAGGAATGATTGAGACATCTTAGGAAGGAATGGGACATCTTAGGAAGGAATGGGACATCTTAGGAAGGAATGAGACATCTTAGGAAGGAATGAGACATCTTAGGAAGGAATGGGACATCTTAGGAAGGAATGGGACATCTTAGGAAGGAATGGGACATCTTAGGAAGGAATGGAACATCTTAGGAAGGAATGGGACATCTTAGGAAGGAATGGGACATCTTAGGAAGGAATGGGACATCTTAGGAAGGAATGGGACATCTTAGGATGGAATAGGACTTCTGAGTAAGGACTGAGATATTTGGGACATCTTAGAAAGGATGGGACATTTTAGAAAGACTGAGATATTTTACGAAGAAATTGGGCATCATAGGAAGTAATGGGGCATCTTAGGAATTAATGAGGCATCTAAGGAATTGAGGCATGTAAGGAAGAGATGTAACCTCTTAGGAAGGAATGCGATATCCAACAAAAAATGGGACATCTTAGAAAGAAATGAGGCATCTTGAGAAGGAATGGTACAGAAGCATCTCTTGAAAAAAATAAATGACGCATCTTAGGGGAAAAAGGAAGCTTAGAAAGTAGTAAGGCATCTTAGGAAATGGAGCATCTTAGCATGGAATGGGTCGTCTTAGGAAGGGACGTGGCAGCTTAGGGAAAAAAAGACTGAGTTGTGTTTTATGGTTTGCTAGCAAGTTACTGAGTAATCTTCATTGCTTTCCTAACCTTGGTTTGTTTCGTCTTTTTCAAGCTAACCAACTAAAGTCTGCGAGAGGATACGAGAGTATTTGATACCTACAAGTAAGGAAAAAACGCAAAAAGGTATTCACGAAACGTTTAGGTCCTGGGATCTCGGTCGTTACAAAATGTGACTTTGGAGAGAGCTAGATCCGAGGATCGAAAAGTTTCCATTGCACATGTCCAAATGTTTTTCTTTCTTTCTTTCTTTCTTTCATCCTCCACTACTAAAGTTTTCGATGTTCATGACATAACAGTAACAACAGCTGTAGCAGCAGTAGTACCACCAACAGCAGCATCAGTCACAGCAATAGCAGTAACAGCAGCAGGAATAACAAGTAGCAACAACAGGATTGGTAGTAGTAGCAGGAGTATTAGTACCAGTAGCAGTAAAAAAAATAATTGGCTAAAATAGAAATAACAATAACGGGTGTTGTCATGCCTTACCAACTGTAACAGTAGTCGTGCCACAACAGCAGTCGAATCAGTAACAACGATAGCAACAGCAGTCGTACCCGTAACATCAACAGCAGCCGTTTTAGCAGTAACAAGACCTGCAGATGCCGTTCCAGTAACAGCAGCAGCCGTTGTACCAATAACAGTAACAGCAGATGCGGTATTAGTGGTAATCCTAGAAGCAGTAAGACCACCCACCCGATGGTATTAATAATAGCAGCAGTAACGGCAGTATCCCCAGCTGAAGCAGAAGTATTCATGGTGGTTACCGATCGCGTTGACAGCACAGAAGAGGAATGGAACTGTAGCCAAGCAGACAATTTAACTTTGTGCCCGCTATGTATGTACGTTCGTGTAGTGGTACCTCGAGGCTGGGTGGACGGAGGTGAATATTAAAGTACAAATTGTTTCACTCGTAGGAGACCCTGAGTTAGTACTCCCATAGTTGCAACCCTTTTGTTTGTATATTATGTAGTAAACGATAACTCGGGGCTTCCTACGAGTGAAACACCCAAGAGAAGCATCACTTGGAATTAATGTTCGGCTTACAGTAAGGTTGAAAAGATGCTGGTGAAAGAGGAGTGAAAAGGGATAGATGAAAGGTGCGCAAGAGGACGATGATGAAAGGAGAATCTGGAAAGGCAGAAAATGATAAATAAGGATGTGGAAAATTATAGATAACAGAAGACCTTACAGCATATAGTTACAGTTTAGCTGCTGAGAAAATTAAGCTGGTGTTTGGCTGCCACTACATCTATTTGGACAGAATGGATTAGGAAAGTATAGTTGAAGGCTCTCTCACTACCCTCTGGAAACGCGTATGAAAAAAAATGGATAAAAGGCAATTTTCTTGTATTGCAAGTGTAAGTGAATGTGTAGGAGGGTAAATAGGGGGAAGAGATGATAGTGGGAAGGTAGAAGTCAAAGGAACAAGAGAAAGAAGGATGTGAAAATAAGATAAAGAAGAAAGAAACAGGAGAATGTCATGAAAGAAAGAAAAGGTAGGAAAAAACAAGAGGCAAAAATCTCCCATAGCAAAAAAGTGGAACACAGCAAAACATAACACCGAGAAGAATGACACATAAAAAGGCATAAAAAATCCTAAAAAAAAAAAAATCTCATGAAAGCTCCAAAACAACACACACAAAAATACAGAAACACAAGGAAGTCAAGCTGAAGGCTGGAGCAGCAAGTAGCCCTGAAGGTCGGGATAGTTCTTTAGGTAAAGGTAGGTTGCGATAAAGATAAGTCTCCAAATAGATAGGATTCTGTGCTTCCCTACAATCAGATATAGGTAGCCATGTAGGTAGGGATATGTTGCTCTAAGGATAAATAGCCCTAGTAGGTAAGATGGTAGGTAGCCTGGCAGGTAGAAGCAAATGGACCTTGTAGGAAGGCGAAGGTAACCTGCAGGTAGGTTGAGCCATGCTAGAGAATATTGCCAGCGGGAAGTGGCAGGGATACCACGATTGTTTTTTAAACAAGACACCAGCTAAAAAAAATTGGGAGGGGGGGGGAAGGGATGAAGTGCGCTTGGCGTTTCTTAAAGAGGAGAACGTGCCTCTTTCTCTCTCTCTCTCTCCCCTTCTGCCCTCTCTTCTCTCTGTCCTCTCACCTTCTCTGCCCTCTCTTCTCTCTGTCCTCTCACCTTCTCTGCCCTCTCTTCTCTCTGTCCTCTCACCTTCTCTGCCCTCTCTTCTCTCTGTCCTCTCTTCTGTCCTCTCTCACTCTCTCACTCTCTCTCTCTCCATCACATGTATTTGTTTTATTAGCAAATGATACGTATTTACATTTATACAAAACAAAAATAAACCACACTGAAACAATAAAACTGAAAATATGAGCACTCTATATTTCAGCTGAAGAGAACATGTGTCCAGCTGAATTATTCAGTATTTATTTTTGCTATTTTTTTTTGTTTTGAGGGGGGGGGGGTCTCCATGTTGGTTTGTATGTGCCGTTGAGCTGCTAGTTATACTGTACGTTTGCCTTTACGTATTTGGAAATATTTACATATATATATGAAAACGGCTCCATGAATAAATATCCAAGACACACAACGATCGAATCCAAATGAGAGGAATTAAACTGGAGATGTGTGAGGGATTTAAAGATATTGAATCTGATACAAAGTGAGAGCTATAACAGTTTCTCTTTGCTGATGGCACAGTATTTGTGGGAGATTGTGAAGAGAAGTAGCAAAGGTCGGTGGAGGAAACTGGGAGTTATAAGAAAAGTAATTTAAAAGTGCACATAAAAAATCATGACGATTAGCTTAACAATTATAGGCGGTATAAGACAGGATATCAGATTGGAAGGAAGAAGTTTGGAGAAAGTGAAGGTACAGATTCCTGGATATTTGCTAGTGGATATATCATTAGATGGGTCTATAAAAGACGAGATAAGCCACAGAATAGACAAAGAGAAAACTGGAGGTGGTGTGTTTAGCCATCTGTGAAAATTAAGAAAATATCTGTGAAGACAAGAAGGGGCAAAAATGCTTTACCAGAGTATTATAGTAGTACCAATCCTTTCATATAGGTGTGAGGAATGGGTTTTAAACGTTACAGCACGAAGGAACCTGGAGGCATTAGAGTTATATTTGAGAGCTGTGTGTGATGTGAAAGTTATATAGAATTCGGAGTGTAGAAATTTGAAGGCGGAATTGGGTTATCAAGGGAATTTTTCAAATGGCTGAGAAGCGATTTGTTGGAGTTCTTTGGGCATTTAGAGAGAACCAAGAGAGTATATAAATCTAGAGAGGAAGGACGGAGGATTCCAAAGGCCCCAGTAGTTGAAACAGCGATGAGGGAACAGAAGATCAACAGATAATTACCAATCCAGGGATGATTTCGTTTATAAGGAAATTGAATCAAGGTAATGGTAATCATACAGTTGATCAGACTCATCGAGGGTTAAATATAAGATATAGTGGAAACTTTCTCATTTTGAAAAGACAAAGAAACAAGAGCAAACGGAGGGAGGAGGATGTATAGTATCACCAAGACTAAACTTGGTTTTCACACTAATACTTAAGACATTAAAATGGTATAAAGCACCCTTCTGGCAAGACAGTGATGGAGTGAATGATGGTGAAAGTTTTTCTTTTTCGGGCCACCCTGCCTTGGTGGGAATCGGCCAGTGTGATAATAAAAAAAAAAAATAATAATAAAAATACCGACAGGTTGTTAGGTAAGACACATATGCAACAGTTAGGTATCTTTATTATGAAACGTTTCGCCTACACAGTAGGGTTCTTCAGTCAAGTACAGAAAAGTTGACAGAAGCAGAAGATACTTGAAGACGATGTAATCAGTCCATCACCCTTAAAGTTTTGAGGTGGTCAGTCCCTCAGTCTGGAGAAGAGCATTGTTCCATAGTATGAAACAATATCAACTTTTCTGTACTTGACTGAAGAAGCCTACTGTGTAGGCGAAACGTTTCATAATAAAGATACCTAACTGTTGCATATGTGTCTTACCTAACAATACTTAAGACATTGACGGAATAAATTATACACTGCTGGGGAAACCTGAAGAATTGTGCGGAAGTAGGGAGAGGTAAGGAGGAGAACCAAGTCAAACTAGAAAAAAAGTAACTAGGAGAGTTAAGGTGCATCCTGTGTCAGGTACAACGGGAAGAAAACACGAATAGAATACGTAGATAGGTGGTGTTGGGAGATTGAGGAGATACCTCATTAGAGAAGATACAGAGCCAAATGTGAGTGAGGAGATACTTATACCTAATAAGAGAAAACTCAGAGCCTGGTGTGAGTATCAATAAAACACGAAACTAACTAAAGTTGAGGAATGTGCATAAAAAGAACAGAAATAAGCAAGTGAGCAATGGAAGAAAACGGGGTGTCAGAGCATGATAATCGTTAGACTGACAGAGATATAAAGATTATACGCTGAAATTTTGTATAAAAATGACATAATGCAGAAAAGGTTAGACAGCCCGCTGCAGGAATTAAGCCCCACTAATTGAAAAGCCATGAAAATCGGGAAAGAACAAGAATAAAAAACAGTATAACTTCGAGTGAAGAATTTGCAACTCTCATATGAGGACTTTGCCGTTAACAGAGTACTGAGAATTTTAACAGAGATTTTCATGTATCACCGGAATGTAACACACACATAATAAAGCACTTCTACACACTAGAAATTTCGAGATTAAGAAAAATGACTAATGACAGAGCACAAAGGGTTGTCTTTGAGACGAGATTGCAAGAGTTGAGCCTGACCATCAAGCAGGTAAACAGATACACCAGTTGATTAAAGGACAAAAGGCACAATACCGTGACTGGAACAATACACAAATAACCCGCACATAGGAGAGAGGAGCTTACGACGACGTTTCGGTCCGACTTGGACCATAACTTTGTAAATGGTCTAAGTCGGACCGGAACGTTGTCTTAAGTTCCTCTCTCCTATGTACGGGTTATTTGTATATATACACCGACTGACTGATTGCACACACATACACATATGCACATACATCATAACGATGTATAAAATACTGAGAGATGCACAGGGCCAGAATGTTTCAGAGAAGAGACACAGGAACAAGTGGACACAGCTGGAAGTTAAAAACTCAGATGAGCCATAGGGATGTCAGGAAGTATTTCTTCAGTCTTAGAGTTGTTAGGAAGTGGAACAATCTGGAAAGCGCAGTAGTGGAGGCAGGATCCTTTAATAGCTTTAAGACGAGGTGCGAAAGGGCTAATGGAGCAGAGAGAGGTCGGGAGCTAAGGGAGAGAGGCGGGGCCAGGAGCTAAGACTCGACCCATGCAACTAAATAGAAGAGTACAGCTTTAAAAATAGCATGACAGGACTCTTGTAGCCAGGAGAGAGTGAACCCAGTGGCGTCAGCTGAGAGGCATGCCCAGGAGCAGAGATTCGACCCTTACAAAAATAAATAGGCGAGTACACGCACATACGTATACACGTACACATGTACATATACACCTAACCACGCACTCACACACGCGGGAAACAGATCTATACAGATCTGCGCAAACAGGGCTTAAGAAGACACTACAAACATCATCTCGATTTGCATACCAATTATGAATGGAGATTTGGCAGAAGCTCACCTAATTTTAAGAGCATAAGGAGAAACTTATTTTTACAATTTCTTAATTTTTTTTTTGGTCACCTGTCTGCTTGAATTAATAACAGATAAGAAAGTGTAGACATAAGCATAATAAGTCGAACTTGCCGAATAGGAAATTGATAAATGTATATTTTTTTAATTGACAATGATGCAAAAACATTGGACCATAACTAACTTAGGAACCTAACCTAACTATATATATATCATAGGTCAATTTAGATTTATTTAACTTTACTTTAAATCACTTATACGTATTATTTCATTATGTTCTGATTAATTATTGCAGAATTATGGGAAAAATCACACTGCTTATTCGGCAGAAAAAAACAGAATATATATATATATATATATATATATATATATATATATATATATATATATATATATATATATATATATATATATATATATATATATATATATATATATATATATATATATTTATATACATATATATATATATATATATATATATATATATATATATATATATATATATATATATATATATATATATATATATATATACATATATATATATATATATATATATATATATATATCATGTCGTGCCGATTAAGCCAAACTTGCCAGTTCGGCTTACTCGGTATTTAGTGACACGCGTCACCATGTTACATGTGTGGTGGGCTAGCTGCAGGATTTTCGAGGATAACAACTGATCAAAGAGGTTGACGAAGTCGAGACTGAACAGGACTCAATGTGAATGCTTTTGGAGGATTCCAATGTAGCGAGAAGACATTCCAGTGCATCGTTTCAACGTAAATACTGGAAGTGTTGTGCAGTTTGTGAGAAGGTTGGTGAATGGTGGTGGTGGTAGTGAGGAAAATTTCCAAGGTGGTTAGTGTAAGATATAGGGGCTATACTGTGCCTGGGTGCAGGCCAAGATTACCGTTTATACAAACCTTGAAAAGCCTTCATATACACATCTACCTCCAGCACCATGTTTCCAGTTAACTTAGAAATAAGTACGTGTCGATTCATGGAATAATCAGATGTTTAGGTTGTGGGAAACAGTGTAGTGTCTGAGAGTAACGAGGGAGTGTCCAGTCAGTGTCGCTTCCCCACGCCCCAACGGCACAAGTGGAGGGATGGTAACTCCATATTCAGTGTTAAACAGTGCACATACCCACATCTTTCACAATGTGCAAGGGAAACAAGCACTGTTGCGTTTGTTGTAAGTACAACAGTGTGAACAATATAAATTGTGTAAGCCCGTGTACATCAATATACGTCATGTGTACAGTGACTGCCGGAGCCTCCCTCCACCCTATTCTCTAACATTCAGGCTGCCACACCCTCTGAAGAGGGCAGTTTTCCATCCTCGCCCGTTTTGCCCGAGCATTATTATTATTATTATAATAAAAAAGAAGCGCTAAGCCACAAGGGCTGTACAGCATTTGCCCGAGCAGTCCACAAGGTTGAAATTTGCTACCTCTTCCACGCACCATACACCCTCGCTGCATCCAGTATGATGACCTCCCAAACCTTCCTCTATCCAGCATTTACCTTACTCCTACAGTCTGAGAAGGCACAATACCGTGACTGGAACACTATACAAATACCCCGCACATAGGAGAGAGGAGCTTATGACGACGTTTCGATCCAACTTGGACCATTTGCAAAGTCACATTGACTTTGTAACTTTGTGACTTTGTAAATGGCCCAAGTCGGACCGAGATGTCGTCGTGACCTCCTCTCTATGTGCGGGTTATTTGTGTACTCCTACAGTCCAACCAGCTAGATGAATGTTAATCCGGAGGAAGGTAGCAACCAAGGAAATGGCACGGCTGGCCTTGCTAGGAGAGGCAAGTGTTGATCATGTTTGCAGGCTCGTGATTTCTTCCGCAAACATAATAGCTGCCTTGGTCCAGGATGTCCTTCCGTGGAAAGTGGTGACCCACAGTCACTCCAAGCAGCTGAACATACTCCACCAGACCTCATATCCTAAAATAATATCTTAGAAGCTATTAAGGCAACAGCTACCAGGAATCCTCACACACATTCCCAGAGCAGTCCGTCCACGTGCAGCTAGGAAACTTGCAGACCTCTTGAAAAAAGTAAACGTTGGTTCCACTATCATAAATGCTCCATCAAGGCATGGCACAGCTTGCTACTTTTTGGCAATGTCTACTTAGCTATGCAGGAAAAAAGGGACAAGAGGCAAGCCCCGACGATCATTAAATTTTCAAGAGATTATCCCAGAGATGACAATCTCATTCGCCTTCCCCATTACTAGAAAGGAGGAGGTAGATCACTTAATCTTTCCACTGACAGTGAAAAAATCAGTCCAGGTGAACAAGAAAATTAAAGAGGGCAAGATACAGTGACGAAGGTACAATTGCCCCTAGGGATGCTGGCACTGCTCAAGCACTTAGAGAAAAGCACCCTGCCAGGGAAACCAGGGACACCAACATTTTTAACACCCCTGTCCCCACTGTGGAACCAACGTGTGTGCAAGAGTCAGATGTTTACAAAGCGATTATGTCGTTCCCGTCCGGCTCTGCTGGTAACTACACAGGAATAAGACCCCAGTATTGAAAAGAAATGGTTAATCCATTTATCAGGGAGACTGCAGAAACACTGCTGTCGGAGATCACAAGGCTCGTTAACAACTCTTTGGCCGGTCTGATTCCTGACGAAATTAAAATTTTTTTTTTTTTTTTTTTTTTTGGTGCATCACTTTGTGCGCTTCAAAAGAAGGCTGGAGGAATTAGGCCAACTGCCGTGGGCAACACTCTTCGCTGCCTCGTTTCCAAAGCTGCTGTCCGCAGTATTCTCACAGAGGCGGCCATAAAGCTTCAACCTAACCAGCTTGGCTTTGGGGTCCCTCGAGAATGCGAAGCAGCGGTTCATGCAACAAGGGCGCATGTCAAAAGCCTGCCTGATGCAATGCAGTAGGAAAAATAAATTTCAAGAATGCATTTAATCTTCTGTAAAGAGACTGTTTATTAACAACTGTGCAAGAACATTTCCCTAGTCTCTTTCCTTTTGTTTCAGCTGGATACAACAGAGAATCAATGCTCTTGTTTGGAGAGCATGAAATCCCTTCATCAGAGGGTGTCCAGCGAGGGGATCCTCTTGCCCCATTTCTCTTCTGTTTCTCTTCTGTATAGCAGTTAGGGAAAATCACTGTCAGCTGACCAGTGAGCTAAACTTCTGGTTCTTGGATAAAAGCACAGTGGCGAGCACAAAGGAGTCTCTCACTGAAAAACACATTATTGACTAACATACATTGTCAGTAAATATAATGTCACTAATTTGATAAACTGGTAGATCTTGATTAAGGTTTGACAAGACTGTCAGGAATGCTTATATTTTTTCAACGTGAGCCTTAGTAAAGAGAGCTTTAATATCATAGCGACAAATCTTTCAATTGGCAAGTTTAAACTGCGCGAGTGTATTTCGGAATGATAATTATCTAAAAATTAGAAAAGCTGCCAACAGGAGACAAATGTTTAGTCATCCAAAATGACAGTGCATAGGTAACAAAATTACATTACATATAACAGAACGCAGCGAGCATCGACCCTTATATATTTTCCGTAAGTCATGCATGTAGGTAAGACATGCATTCATAAATCACACCACCTGCACCAGTTCGGATTTTCTTATGTTTACAGATTTTTATTAACTATTTAAACATTTCGCCAGGAAATGGCACAGCTCCCACAGACATGTGGCAGAAATGGCTCTTCATAACACCGTGTGTTATTTTATTGTTCTCTGTAGAGATAATCCACTTACAGCTCTTTCCCCAATGTTACCATTTATCATAGTATTTTATACATTGCCAAATTATTAAAATCCAGCTGATATATGTAGCTGACATCTTTCGGTAATGGTGCCAGAAGTGATAATACAGAATACAGTATTACTCTCTCCGTCTCTTCTGTATCATCGTTATTGGCTGGAAAGAAAAATCAACAATAGGCACTTTTTCTTAGTGTTGGAACTGCAGCTTGTGCAACATAGTTAAAATCCATCTGGAATAGTGTATTACACGAAAATGTGCAACATACATTTTGAGAGAGCAATTGACAGGGATGATAACATGGCTCTTAATGGAATTCCAGGCAAATTTGTACATTGAAATTTCAATGGTTGTTCCACTGGCAAAGCTAGTACATGTGTACGTTTACATGGAAGTATGTACATGTATGTGCATGTTCAAGTATGTGTGTGTGTGTGTGTGTGTGTGTGTGTGTGTGTGTGTGTGTGTGTGTGTGTGTGTGTGTGTGTGTGTCCGCGAGCATCTATGATAATCGGTTGGCGTAAAAATTTAAATAAAATTTAAAATTATACTAAGCTGTATTGTGGCTGGGCATTTTTTTTTGTAAGTGCTATATTTTGTATCTATTTAAATATATTTTATCAGAGTATTTCTTTATGTGGAAAATACTGTATACATTTTCCGGAAATACGGTAATTTATAGGTAAATAGATGCCCTATATTGTATTTTTAAAAGAAGTATGTTATCGAAAATGGGAAACCTGCGGCTGGGGAGGTGAGTCGCCATTTTGTTTGAATTTGGATTAGAAACGTTGGTGTAATGGGAAGAATTTTTCGTGCTCTAGAGGTTAAAATTGGGCTGAAACCTCTCAAATAGGAGACGAAATTGTTGGATGTGCATTCCTGCATAACTTGAGATATCAGGCGACTGGACAAGACAGTTCCAGGAACCTCAGATAAGTCTTATGTAGTAACCTGGCCAGTGTTATTTTCATAGATAGACAGTGAGGTTTTCTGAGTATGATACACATTAATCTCCAGTCAAATTGGTGAGTGTTATGATTAAGATATATTCTCCTTCTGTTGTATAAATGTGCATATATATATATACATATATATATATATATATATATATATATATATATATATATATATATATATATATATATATATATATATATATATTTATATATATATATATATATATATATATATATATATATATATATATATATATATATATATATATATATATATATATATATATATATATATATATATATATAAATAATTTATTATTTTTAATATACAGTCCACAAATATATATATTAACCAGTATTCCTGGTGTATGTATATTTCATTTAATTAATAGGTCCAGAGCAACTTGTGGTTATGACAGTGGTAGGTATCGAAGGGGGACATTTTTTGCGACCTAGGTGTCCCAAATTCCTACTTGTCTATGTAACATTGATAAATAATAATTATCTTTGCTATCATTTACTGTTATGTACATAATTAGTTACATTCAGATAAATGCAATTTTCCACACTTTCTTTCTCTTTATTCCCCTACATTTTGTTTTCGTTTTCTGTTTTTTAAGCCTTTTTTCTTTATTTCAGTAACGAGTCTCTAATTTTTTCCCCACTTTGTGTGTTCTACACACATTAAAGATTCACTGTTTTTTTTTCCAGTAAATTTTTTTTCTTACAGAGAAAACATTGTCGAATGTGCAATATTCCCTTCGACTAGTTTCTCATCTCTATACTGGATTCTTTATTTATTTTTTTCCCTTGTGAGCAGAATTCGCAATGGATTAGTCTTCTCATTTACATAAAACCGACTCTTGAAAACCCACAGACTATCTCATTTGCAGCTCCTGTTACGTTCTTTACTCCAGGATATTATTTCTTCATTTAACCCAAACAAAATGAGGCCTTTGTAACAAGTGTCTATCTACTCTTCTGTATTCTAACGGCTGCGCTCTGTGTTACGATTCCCTCGTGTGTTGTCATATCTACTTCACTCTGACCTGCTCAGTATGTTATTTTTGTACATTTTTCACGTTGATTGTCTTTCCTTGCCCATGATATTTTTTTCGTAACTATTCTAGTACCTGTCATGTTTCCTACACATTATTGTAAAGGTTTTCTTATTAGTGCATGCACACGTTTTGAGTGTGTGTGTGTGTGTGTGTGTGTGTGTGTGTGTGTGTGTGTGTGTGTGTGTACTCGCCTGTTTGTACTCACCTATTTGTGGTTACAGGGGTCGATTCATAGCTCCTGGCCCCGCTTCTTCGCTGATTGCTACTAGGTCCTCTCTCTCCCTGCCCCATGACCTTTATCATACCTCGCCTTAAAACTATGTATGGTTCCCGCCTCCACTACGTCACTTTCTAGGCTATTCCACA
The DNA here is from genome assembly GCF_038502225.1 of Cherax quadricarinatus. Taxonomy (NCBI): domain Eukaryota; kingdom Metazoa; phylum Arthropoda; class Malacostraca; order Decapoda; family Parastacidae; genus Cherax; species Cherax quadricarinatus. The sequence goes on along the minus strand of NC_091336.1, from coordinate 24,077,618 downwards.
GCCTGACTACTCTATGACTGAAGAAATACTTCCTAACATCCCTTTGATTCATCTGAGTCTTCAACTTCCAATTGTGACCTCTTGTGTCTGTGTCCCATCTCTGGAACATCCCGTCTTTGTCCACCTTGTCTATTCCGCGCAGTAATTTATGTCGTTATCATGTCTCCCCTGACCCTCCTGTCCTCCAGTGTCTTCAGGCCGATTTCCCTCAACCTTTCTTCGTAGTGTGTGTGTGTGTGTGTGTGTGTGTGTGTGTGTGTGTGTGTGTGCGTGCGCGCGCGCTTAATTGTCCAGTTTCAGAATAATATGATAAATAAAGATTCAGTTTTCTAGTTTCGTTTTTACAAAGCTCGAATCACGAGATAATAGAGGAGCTGCCTAGGGACGAGAGAATTATGTTTTTGAGACAGGGAATCAAAGGTCAGGTTAGAGGTCAGTGTTCAGCTTAACAGATCTCATTTAAAGTTTAATATCAGGGTTAAAATTCTCCGGTGAACGCGAACTGTGCTCTGAGCTGCTCGCTTTCTTCTGAATAATAATAACAAAAAAAAAAATATGACCTGCGCCCACCGCAACATGTTTAGATCTGGTTATGGATGAGGGCACTACTGTACTTACACCCCTACTCTCTCACAAAATTATTAAAAGGTGGGGAGTAAATTGGCCTGCGTGTGACAGTAGCATTCACATCGTTCCCTAAGCAAAATGTAAAAAAAAATCTTATAAATATAAACGTAGGGTTTGATGGGTCAGCTTGGTGCATGGCTAGGTTATTTAATGATAGGTTGGCCAAGTTTGGTGCATGGCTAGGTTATTTAATGATAGGTTGGCCAAGTTTGGTGCATGGCTAGGTTATTTAATGATAGGTTGGCCAAGTTTGGTGCATGGCTAGGTTATTTAATGATAGGTTGGCCAAGTTTGGTGCATGGCTAGGTTATTTAATGATAGGATGGCCAAGTTTGGTGCATGGCTAGGTTATTTAATGATAGGTTGGCCAAGTTTGGTGCATGGCTAGGTTATTTAATGATAGGTTGGCCAAGTTTGGTGCATGGCTAGGTTATTTAATGATAGGTTGGCCAAGTTTGGTGCATGCCTAGGTTATTTAATGATAGGATGGCCAAGTTTGGTGCATGACTAGGTTATTTAATGATAGTTTGGCCAAGTTTGGTGCTTGGCTAGGTTATTTAATGATAGGATGGCCAAGTTTGGTGCATAGCTAGGTTAGATAATGACAGGATGGCCAAGATTGGTGCATAGCTAGGTTAGGTAATGACAGGATAGCCCAGCTAACTCCGGGCAACCTACTGTTTGGATGGATATTCCCAATACAAATTTCAGTATTTTTCAAGCTTGACTTTTTTTTTTTTCAAATTCTTTCGGCATTTGAGAATATCATTTTCAAAATTTGGCAAAACAAAATTTAATGGAAGGTCTACCTCTAGATCTTCTAAAAAAAAGTATATCTATGAAGAGAACAAAATGTTAGTTTTCTTAACACCAGAAAATCATTTTTTTAAATGTCACTGACGTGTATTATAATGATTCTAAATTGTATATATATATTTCCCTTCTATATGGATTTTACCTAATTTTGCTTTTAATTTACCAAGGAGATGGCTGGGCTTCTGTGAAGGGCTCTTGATTCAGGGATTTGGAACTATCCAGTTCCTAGACTCATAATTGCCTACCTCCATTTTCTCAAGCACTTCCCATAATATTAATAACGAATGTACTAAATATAACACAGCAAATTAATGTATCAACGAAACTTAGTGTTTTGAATACAAAAATTGTAAATGAATAGCGACACAGTTTGCATGGTAAAAATGCATCCCTTTCCTTCCAGTTAATGTGCGTGGTAGATTATGTTGATGTTCGTGGTTGTGGTACCATTTGTCTTTGCCTTTTAGATGTGAAGATCACAATAGTTCTGCTGGTACACGTAGTGGAGGATCAACACACCGTGGAGGATAAATACAGTGAATGATCAACACACCTTGAATGGTCAACACACCTTGAATGATCAACACACTGTGAATGATCAGCACACTGTGAATGATCAGCACACTGTGAATGATCAGCACACTGTGAATGACCAGCACACTGTGAATGATCAGCACACTGTGAATGATCAGCACACTGTGAATGATCAGCACACTGTGAATGATCAACTCACTGTGAATGATCAACTCACTGTGAATGATCAACACACTGTGAATGATCAGCACACTGTGAATGATCAGCACACTGTGAATGATCAGCACACTGTGAATGATCAACACACTGTGAATGATCAACTCACTGTGAATGATCAGCACACTGTGAATGATCAGCACACTGTGAATGATCAGCACACTGTGAATGATCAGCACACTGTGAATGATCAACACACTGTGAATGATCAGCACACTGTGAATGATCAGCACACTGTGAATGATCAGCACACTGTGAATGATCAGCACACTGTGAATGATCAGCACACTGTGAATGATCTGCACACTGTGAATGATCAGCACACTGTGAATGATCAGCACACTGTGAATGATCAGCACACTGTGAATGATCAACTCACTGTGAATGATCAACACACTGTGAATGATCAACTCACTGTGAATGATCAACTCACTGTGAAAGATCAGCACACTGTGAAAGATCAGCACACTGTGAATGATCACAGTAAAGGATCAATACACTGTGAAAAATCACCACAGTGAAGGATCAACACACAACGGAGGATCATCACAGTAGAGGATCGACTTGCAGTGATGGGTCTTCAAACAGACATGAAAATATAAGAGACATAATTTATAATTGCGTGGTTAATTAAGCTTGTGACAATGAGCCTTAATTGAAACTTCTTTACAACTTTTATTTTTGACTATTGATACATTTATTTTTGTAGTGACTAGTGGCACGATCCCTTAAGATTCATCTTTGTAAATTGCGTTCATAAAGCGTATATATTACTGCAATACACTGTTGTTGTAAAGCTTTTCTTATTTAGCTTTTTGTTCGGTCACTACACGATAGATTTAATTACCTTTAGATACCCCCACATGGCTGGATTATTGAACTAAATTGATGAATTTATAGAAAGGATAGCATAGGTATATTGAGACATCATAGCTATCACAGAGACGATACCTGATGTCATATTCCCAGTAGGATACCAGGTAATGAGGAAACAGGAAACAATAGAGGGAGGGGATAACCCACACTTAGGAGACCTAACCTCAACACAACGTTTCGGTCCGAATTGGACCATTAACTAGTCATAAGTTTGAGTCTCCTAAATGCGGGTTATTTATGTTAGCTGTGAATTTGTTTAAGGGTGTTATCATTCCCTTTTCTGATTATTTATGAATTTTAAAAATATTTTCAAATTTTAATTAGCATTTCGAGATACACTTGGGCATGAAAATGAATTTTAAATCAATCGGACAGATTTATGGTGATTGTGAAGGTGATAGGAATAAACTATCCCCTTACAAAATAGGATCCATTAAAGTCTTGTAGATTTTAAAAAAAAATTAAATAGATAAAATGAAAATGTAAAAAATTGGAATATAATGAGAATAATGAGAGTTAATTTTTAAGAATAATGAGCAGTCTTTAATTTAGTAAGGAAATTTTTGTTGTTATATAATTGAATATTACGATTGTCAATACCACCCGCTCGTGCAACCTGGCTACCCCGCTCGTGCAACCTGGCTACCCCGCTCGTGCAACCTGGCTACCCGGCTCGTGCAACCTGGCTACCCCGCTCGTGCAACCTGGCTACCCCGCTCGTGCAACCTGGCTACCCCGCTCGTGCAACCTGGCTACCCGGCTCGTGCAACCTGGCTACCCCGCTCGTGCAACCTGGCTACCCCGCTCGTGCAACCTGGCTACCCCGCTCGTGCAACCTGGCTACCCCGCTCGTGGAACCTGGCTACCCCGCTCGTGCAACCTGGCTACCCCGCTCGTGGAACCTGGCTACCCCGCTCGTGGAACCTGGCTACCCCGCTCGTGGAACCTGGCTACCCCGCTCGTGGAACCTGGCTACCCCGCTCGTGGAACCTGGCTACCCCGCTCGTGGAACCTGGCTACCCCGCTCGTGGAACCTGGCTACCCCGCTCGTGGAACCTGGCTACCCCGCTCGTGGAACCTGGCTTCCCCGCTCGTGGAACCTGGCTTCCCCGCTCGTGGAACCTGGCTACCCCGCTCGTGGAACCTGGCTACCCCGCTCGTGGAACCTGGCTTCCCCGCTCGTGGAACCTGGCTACCCCGCTCGTGGAACCTGGCTACCCCGCTCGTGGAACCTGGCTTCCCCGCTCGTTGAACCTGGCTACCCCGCTCGTTGAACCTGGCTACCCCGCTCGTGGAACCTGGCTACCCCGCTCGTGGAACCTGGCTACCCCGCTCGTGGAACCTGGCTTCCCCGATCGTGGAACCTGGCTTCCCCGCTCGTGGAACCTGGCTACCCCGCTCGTGGAACCTGGCTTCCCCGCTCGTGGAACCTGGCTACCCCGCTCGTGGAACCTGGCTTCCCCGATCGTGGAACCTGGCTACCCCACTCGTGGAACGTAGAGCTCGAATTTCAATACGGGAAAAATGAAAGCGCTCTGCGAGATGAATTACACTGGTTAATCTTGGACACTAGCCATCATATTCCTTTTGGCGTAATGGCAAAAGCTAATGGAATTCGATTATGTGTAAAAGGCCTTTGTACTTTAGTGGCAATACTGTTTCATATGAAAGGGCTTTTTTTTTTTTTGAATTTGCAAGAAAATGGTGAGTTATAATTGAAAGAGTTTTGACTGGTTCAATGGACAGATCTATATCTGGTTCTAGGGTAAGAATTATAGCTTTCTTTTATGTATTATTGGTTCAGAGGTAAGAGTAATATATCAGGTTCATTGGTCAGTTATAGCTGGTTCATTATCAGTGATTCTGGTTCAATAGTTATAACTCTTCCATTGGGTTCAGTTCAGTGTAATTATTACAGCTGGTTTAGTAAGCTGTGAGAGAGCTGGTGTTAGTACCATCTTTTTCAATATTTTTCACAAGTGTATATTGTTTTGTTCCAGTGTCTTCCAAGAATTGTCCTTGATGCCGCTGGAGGGCTCTTGGTCCAATGAATTTGAGATATTTTCCCTGTTCTGGAAATGTACTGTTTGACCATTTTTTACAAATGCACTGTAGGCCATTTTCACGAAATGCACTGTTTGACCATCTATGGCCAAACAGTGCATTTATTTCTTTACTCGTCTTCAAACGCAGATCTTGGAAAAGACTAACATTTTATCTGTAGTTTGGATAAGTGTACCTTTATTTACGTATGTCAGAGTTGGGATCTTATACATGTTTACACTGAGATGCATTTGGCAATTTAATTCCAGTGTTATCAGAAGTCTTTTCCAGTCTTATTGTATCCTCTTATCTCTTGTCATACTTGACTGTCACCGGCCGATCTGCTCTTCAGATTGGTATGTCTTCAGAACAAAGACAAACAGCGAACCCGTATGGTTCATATAACGGCTCCTCGGGAACTTTATAACATAGCGGCAGTAAAGGAAGGAGGCAAGAGGGTAACTCTACCTAATACCTTTACGATTATCGATTTCACGTTCAGTAAACGGAAATTGTCAGTCACTGTACAGTAGCCAGCATTGCTGAATAGAGAACAGAATATGGAATGGCTCCGAGTAACATATTTCTTTTGCTTGATGTGAATATTTTGATAAAATTATTTTTAACCAGATATTTCTTGCATGCGAGAATGATAATGTATGCAAGTGTTTCATGGACTACTGCTTTGTGTAATTACCACCCAAAGCCGAACTGATTTCAATATATTTTCACTGTTCCCCTGGCAACAAGGAAAAACCGTGAGGATCTCCACTTGCAGATTCCTAGTTTGATTTTACGCTAGTTAAGATAACTCCCGTGTTTCTGTCTGATATTTCTGCCATAATTAAAATCATGGGACATCTGGAAATTCGTTGAGTTATCTGAAAATTCGTATTGAGGACTTCTGGAAATTAACAGAGAAATTTGCATATTCAGAGTTAGATATCTAGACATTCGACAGGGAAACCTTTGAAAATTTACATGAAAATCTCATGGAAATTCACGGAGAGGATCAGGGACAGTAATATAGACTCAGGAGGGATATTTTTTGCAGTAATCCAGGAGGAAAAGAGAGAGAGAGAGAGAGTGAGAGTGTGTGTGTGTGTGTGAGTTGACGCGTCCAGCAATGACACTGCATTAGAGAAAGTTCTGTCAACATTTACATGGGCGTGTCCTTGTTTGTTTTGAAAAAAAAAAACTGAGTGGTGAGGGAAAGTTAATTTGGTTAGCGAAAGTTGTGTATGTGGCATAGCGGAGCAAAACGTGGACTGAATTTACTCTCTCCCCTCTCATTCTTTCTCTTTTTCCTTTGTTTTCTTTTTTCCATGTCAGTCGCTTTCCTCTCTCCTCCCTCTCTTCTTACTCTCTTCTCCCTCTCCTCCCTCTTGCTTACGCCCTCTCTTTCTCGCCTCTTTCACCTCTATTCATCGTCTTTCTCTTCCTCGCCTCCTTTCTCTTTCTCACCTCTCTTTTCTCAAATCTCTCTTCCTCATCTCTTTCTCCCCTCTCTCATCTCTTTCTTACCTCTCTCATCTTCTCTTTCTCACCTCTTTTCCTCACCTCTTTTTTCTTTCCTCTTTTTTCTCACCTCTCTCTTCTTCACCTCTCTTCCTCTCCTCCTTTGTCTCTCTCCCTCAAGGGTATACTGGGCTAGACTGAGAGTTCCTACCTATATATTAGCAAGCGAGTACCTACCGAAACTCATTTAAAAGCTCTCCTTAGTATTGTCTTTGCTAATTATTATTGTGAAACATTTAAATATGTAACAAAAAGAAATCGGAGCAAACTGTGAACCAGATATTTCATTTGGCCATCTGACCTTGTTTAATACCTGAATGTTGTACGAATATTTTCCAGACTGAATCATACGAGAAGTGAAGGCTCGCAGGTTCAGTGGGAGTCTTGAGAAGGGTACACCCAGAATGCAGCTGCTATTTCCTGCCCTTCTTGTAGTATGAAAGCTGTCTTCTCGCTGGACATGATCTGGAGCCAAGTGTGGTACCTTGACCACATTTGCTTTGTACATAACAGTAAGGTCACCCCTCATGTCTCCGGTGCTGAATTCTCTGCTGAAATGTCTGGTCCTTCCAGGTCGAGACCAGACGAACGGCAAGTTTCATTGTATGGTTCTCTATGTATTCCAGAAAAAGTGGAGGAGAGCGTAACTTGTGCCGGGTACAGAGTTTTGCAGCCTTTTGGCTGCCTTGATTGCGAGATAACCGCATGATTCTTCATAAACATTCTAAAGTCATATTTAACTCTTAGGAAATTTACTTCACCAGCCTCGTGCACTCTAACCTCCATTCTTGTCACAGCTCTAGTATTAGCACCAAGATGTCTAGAAATCATCAGTTGCATTCTCAGAAGCAATTGTAATCTTCCATCGTTTTCACCAAGTTTACATGTCTGTAAGCTAGTGATTCATGTTCTTAAGAGCAGCTGACATTTTTCTCTAGCAAATTTAAATATTAGAAAACATTTATCTGTGTAGTCATCGACTGAATGTTTTACTCTATTCCATTGAGAACTACAGTTAATTTAGTCACTAGATAGGTGAAATGCAGACACCAGTGCTTGCTGATTGGCCAAGAGTTCCTGGTACCATACTCGGTCATCCCCTCAAGGGAGGTTCCTTGGCGCTGGTGAGGGGCTCTTGATCTAGGGAATTGGATCTGTGCTCCAGTTCCCTGAATTGAGCCTGAATACCTTCCATTACCCCCGCCCCCACGTGCGCTGTATAATCCTACGGGTTTAGCGCTTCCCCATGATTGTATAACATACTCGGTGGAAGGTATCGGCAATTTTCAGTGTAACCACACAGCTGGTCTTGGATTCACCTCTTGACTGGTGCTACATAATGAAGAGGTTTAATGTGTTAGCAGCTGCACAAGCAACTGATAGTAAAAAAAACGTGCTGTCATTTGCCATGGGTATCTTAAAAAAATTATGATTATACCTCGGATTTTCTTTTTGAGAACAGTTATTGATATTTTTTCCACGGAGAAGGCCATTTACTATGTATTAGGTAAAGTTCAAAGATGTGAGTTAAAGGAGATGATCTCTGGCCAGCACATGTACTCGGCTATTTTTTGTTCATCCTTTCGTAACCCACAGCCTTTTCTTGCTCCAGAGATTGTAGGAGTTATGCCATGTTCTGTCATATTTTTGCCTATGATAACCTTGACACAATTCTTGTAGATAATAATGAAGAATCTATAAATGGATCAGTAACCTGAATTTCGAAAGTAGAATTTACAGCACGAAGGGCAGCGTCGTCTTGACTGCTGGCAGTAACAATTCCATCCTGTCGATATACAGATGGAATCGATTCAACAGGTGAATATCCTTGTCTATTTTTGACCAAGGATCAACAGACATTGCAACCAACTCATCCTGATGCCAATATTTTTTTTGTATCGCCCTCCCATCTAGAAACGGCCCGGTTGTGGACTCCATTCTCTGATTCTTCTAGAGGTTCCAGTTATAGGTAGTGGGATACCTCTCGTACATTCTCCAAGCTCTGAACCTAGCGGACGCGATCTCTCAGCAACGACAGCCAAATTAAAGCTGATCAGAAGTCTTCGTTACATTGGTTACATACTACCTGTGAGGGATGTACACGTGTTGAAGATTAAGGATATGTTTAGTGAAGGTGTTCATTTGGCTGTTAACATAATCTGAGTAAGATGCATATTATTCAGTGTCGAATAGCTCCAAGGGCCTACCAGTTTCTTTTTTCTTGAAGACAGGTTTAGCTAGATGGTTCTTCACCCCGTTCTCATGGTATCTTAAGTGTTCTGAAAACATTAGTGTGGGTAGACAAACCATCATAACCAATAGATTTGCAAGTGACTACCTTCAAGTGGATTATTCACTAAAGGTTCAGAGGAGGAGCTTGATGTACGATTATGGAAGTGTACAAATTTTGTCAATCTCAAGAAATTCTTGAAAATTTGAGTATAAGATGTTGGCTGAGGTATTAACAATTAAAATATGTTAACATTTATGTTGAAGTAGACGGAAGTCTACTTTATATATCAGAAAGTTTGCTGGCTACCACTGAGGTCTGCGCATCACGCATGAGTGCTCGGAGAATATCACATCTATGAGACGTAGTAACCAATTTTAGCAAAATTCTCGGGAGTTCTGTCGTCCAAGAATTCCTCAACAACTGCGATTATGTCAGAACGATGAGTGTTCACGAAACTATGCGTGAGCTCGCCACCATTCGTAATGCAACCCTTGATGTTGTCAACCAGACTGCTGATAGACTGACTCCTCATGTCTGTGTTCTGTATAGCTTGATTCAATAGGTGTGTAAGGTGATTGGTCCCGATGCGTTGCCTTCCTCTCTCTCTCTCATATCTTTATCTCTCCTTCCCACTCTCCTTCCCACTCTTCCCCCCACTCTCCCTCCCACTCTCCTTCCCACTCTCCCTCCCACTCTCCCTCCCACTCTCCTTCCCACTCTCCCTCCCACTCTCCCTCCCACTTTCCTTAATGATTGAAGGTTTGTGTGACTTTGTTCGCGTGTTTGCTAGTGTGGGTTGGTTAAAAGTTTTTGAAAAAAAAAAATGGCTTTCTCGTTGAGGTTTTGTTTTTATATGCGCTATTGTTTTTAAAAGCTCGTTTCTTTTTATGATTATACGCATGTTTTTGTGCGTGCTTGCTTGTAAATGCTTGACCGTGCTTGTGCATGACTGTATGAGGATATTTGTTTTTCCTGAACCTCTTATTATTTAATTCCAATTATATTTTCAATTATAATTTCAATTAGTTTTTAAGCATAATTTTGGTTGCGTCACTGTGACTCTAACACGAGTGAACCACAAACACGTGAGCTTGATTTAGATTTTGATATAGACGTATACCATTATGGCATCCCAAATTTTCAGCCTTGTGGGCGAAACGTCTTATAAATAAATAATGTGAAGCCCACATACGTGTCTATTTACGTAAAATACACGTACGTGTGTGTTTACGTAAAATACACGTACGTGTGTGTTTACGTAAAACACACACACGTCTGTTTACGAAAAACACACACACGTGTCAAGGTACGCTCTTAATCAACATCGCATAATTGCGTACTCAAACAGTTGCTCAATAAACAAAGGAAAAATAGGAGAAAGAATGCAGGCACAGTTGACTTTTGATTCGGTAATTGGCTCTCATGCTGATTCGAAACGGAAGAACTTTTCTCCATTTTTTTTCCTTTTCGTCATTTTTAAGAGATAATTCAAAGGAGCTTTTTCCTGTTTGTTCATTAGTTCAGCTCCATTAGTTACAGGGAGACGGCGAGGCGTAGTTAAAAATATAAAATACAAAACGAGGTATTGCACTTCATTAACTTAACAGCCTGTTGGTTCAATTAAAAGACTACCTTTAATGTATTGCAAAAACTGAAACTAGACTTCAAGACAAACGTGTATGAATTTACATATTGGAGCAACGGAACACATTATAAACTGGGAAGCTATTTGCATGAAATTTTATTATTTTTTATTTTATTATCACACTGGCAGATTCCCACCAAGGCAGGGTGGCCCGAAAAAGAAAAACTTTCACCATCATTCACTCCATCACTGTCTTGCCAGAAGGGTGCTTTACACTACAGTTTTTAAACTGCAACATTAACACCCCTATTTCATAGTGCAGGCACTGTACTTCCCATCTCCAGGACTCAAGTCCGGCCTGCCGGTTTCCCTGAACCCCTTCATAAATATTACTTTGTTCACACTCCATTCGTCTCCATTCACTCCTATCAAATACGCTCACGCACGCCTGCTGGAAGTCCAAGCCTCTCGCACACAAAACCTCCTTTACCCCCTCCCTCCAACCTTTCCTAGGCCGACCCCTACCCCGCCTTCCTTCCACTACAGACTGATACACTCTTGAAGTCATTCTGTTTCGCTCCATTCTCTCTACATGTCCGAACCACCTCAACAACCCTTCCTCAGCCCTCTGGACAACAGTTTTGGTAATCCCGCACCTCCTCCTAACTTCCAAACTACGAATTCTCTGCATTATATTCACACCACACATTGCCCTCAGACACGACATCTCCACTGCCTCCAGCCTTCTCCTCGCTGCAACATTCATCACCCATGCTTCACACCTATATAAGAGTGTTGGTAAAACTATACTCTCATACAATCCCCTCTTTGCCTCCAAGGACAAAGTTCTTTGTCTCCACAGACTCCTAAGTGCACCACTCACCCTTTTCCCCTCATCAATTCTATGATTCACCTCATCCTTCATAGACCCATCCGCTGACACGTCCACTCCCAAATATCTGAATACATTCACCTCCTCCATACTCTCTCCCTCCAATCTGATATCCAATCTTTCATCACCTAATATTTTTGTTATCCTCATAACCTTACTCTTTCCTGTATTCACTTTTAATTTTCTTCTTTTGCACACCCTACCAAATGCATCCACCAATCTCTGCAACTTCTCTTCAGAATCTCCCAAGAGCACAGTGTCATCAGCAAAGAGCAACTGTGACAACTCCCACTTTATGTGTGATTCTTTATCTTTTAACTCCACGCCTCTTGTCAAGACCCTCGCATTTACTACTCTTACAACCCCATCTATAAATATATTAAACAACCACGGTGACATCACACATCCTTGTCTAAGGCCTACATTTACTGGGAAATAATTTCCCTCTTTCCTATGTTCTCTAACTTGAGCCTCACTATCCTCGTAAAAACTCTTCACTGCTTTCAGTAACCTACCTCCTACACCATACACCTGCAACATCTGCCACATTGCCCCCCTATCCACCCTGTCATACGCCTTTTCCAAATCCATAAATGCCACAAAGACCTCTTTAGCCTTATCTAAATACTGTTCACTTATGTTTCACTGTAAACACCTGGTCCACACACCCCCTACCTTTCCTAAAGCCTCCTTGTTCATCTGCTATCCTATTCTCAGTCTTACTTTTAATTCTTTCAATAATAACTCTACCATACACTTTACCAGGTATACTCAACAGACTTATCCCCCTATAATTTTTGCACTCTCTTTTGTCCCCTTTGCCTTTATACAAAGGAACCATGCATGCTCTCTGCCAATCCCTAGGTACCTTACCCTCTTCCATACATTTATTAAATAATTGCACCAACCACTCCAAAACTATATCCCCACCTGCTTTTAACATTTCTATATTTATCCCATCAATCCCGGCTGCCTTACCCCCTTTCATTTTACCTACTGCCTCACGAACTTCCCCCACACTCACAACTGGCTCTTCCTCACTCCTACAAGATGTTATTCCTCCTTGCCCTATACACGAAATCACAGCTTCCCTATCTTCATCAACATTTAACAATTCCTCAAAATATTCCCTCCATCTTCCTAATATCTCTAACTCTCCATTTAATAACTCTCCTCTCGTATTTTTAACTGACAAATCCATTTGTTCTCTAGTCTTCCTTAACTTGTTAATCTCACTCCAAAACTTTTTGGAGTGAGATTAACATGAAATGTAGAATATATAAAGAGTAATAAATTAGAAATATAGAGAGGGTGCATAGGCTGCATGTGGAAGAGGGGTTTTTTCAAGGCTGTGTTTGGTTTGGGCTGGATACGCCTGGCCACAGTATCTGAAATCGTGAGCACTAATAGAATTTTAGGAATAACGTGAATATTTTTGAATTAACTACGGACCATCTTCAGGCGATACTACGTCTGAAGTCCTTGTATATCCACACAAGCTAAGTACACATGAAAAGGAACACTAAAGTAGGTCTATCTGCAAAAGTTATAAATGATGATAATTCTGACAAGCTGTAGATACACTTATGTACAGCTCTGAACATTAATTAAAGGAAACGTTTCGCCACGATTACCTTTATTAGTCATAACAGAGTAAGTAAAAATGCAACAGCGGTGTTATATACTACACAAAGACAGGACAAATGGCAATCAGAGAAGCTAAGGTAAGGCAGGTTGCAGTAAGAGGATAGCAAATAACTTTCCCGGCTGTCAGGATGGCCACAACATCTTTGTATAACATAGCAACGACTGTAGACACACGATAAAAGTGGAACAAGTCCCGCCTAGTCATCTATGAAAACGACTAGAGAGATGGAAGTTGCTAGAGGCTGCCTTAATTGCCACCACCAACACAAACCCTCCACTGTCTAGGAGCTTATTTACAAACATTCAGCTAACAGAATATTATCCATATTAAGAAGGGCCGTCATGTAATATTCACTTATTGAAACTTACCTCACCTTACCCTCGCTACTTGCTGCCTCTCTCTCTCTCTCTCTCTCTCTCTCTCTCTCTCTCTCTCTCTCTCTCTCTCTCTCTGTCTCTCTCTCTCTCTCTCTCTGTCCTCTCTATAACACCATTTTCTTTTATTTTACACTGAATTAGGACTAAAGAAGCCATTCGTGGCAAAATTAATCCTCAAAATATGTCCTGAACTGTACTTCAGTGTGTGTATCCACAAGCTACGAGCAATGGAGCATAAGTTTGAGGGACACATAATGGTTCATGCTCAATGGCCGCAATACGTAATACATTTAGCTCTTTTAATTAAAGAATACTTAATTTTTTTTTTACCTAGCTCAAATTCATTAAACTCATATGGGGTTGGTGGCGAAGTTTAGAATTTACACAGGCCTCAGACTTACCTTTTAATGGTTAGCTATCTTCTTCAAAGATTTGCTAAATTTAAGAAAAAATGTATAAAACAGAAGTTTGACAATCCAGTTTAGAGTTCTGAAATTGGGAACATTGCGAATTGTAACTGTTTCTCTTATTTTCTGAGGTATATCGTTGCACTCCATCAATACTTTACTAACAATGAAATTAATATAATGCGAATCTTTGGCGAAAAAGTCAACGTTTTAGATTATTTCCGCAATATACCCCTCGCCAAAAAAAGCGCAAGAAATCTTGTAAATACGCATTCATCTGGGTATCTTCCGGAAACATCTTTACTAATGTCTTATTGGTATTCGAGCTGTTGAAGACAATCATCACATAATATGAGTCGCTTCTGTAGATTTAAGCTCGTCCAAGTTAGGAAGTCCACTTAAATTTCTTGTTTAAAAGTTTTTCGTTTTATTCCCCAAATATTATCTCTGGCCGAGAAATGAACAAATTCTATAAAATTCATAGTATAACTTATCTCTAAAAAATATGTAAACAGATACCCTCAAATTCACACTCTTCATTCCCAACAATGTGACGTGGCTGTCACATGTGGCCGTTGTTTTGCTCATAACATGTAAATCGTTCAGCATCACCGACCTACAAGCCCTTGTGGTTTAGCGCTTCTTTTTTATTATAATAATAATTATAATCACCGACCTACAGCAAAGACTCAAAATTGAGCGTTCATGGAATTCACACTTGCAGAGGAATGTGAAGGTAAACTTCCCTTCCTAGCATTTTCACTCGGACCCTGACAATAAGACGAGAAGCGGAGATATCAGATTCTTTCCTAGGGTCTGCAGGGTATGTAATCTTCAGTACTATGAGGAGGAATGTATTTATATTCCTCATCACAGTACATTCCTTCTACTCTTTATTTCGTCAATGAATGTAGACGTCGTGAGCTATCTCCAAGTCTGACAAAAGTCGGGATAGATTTGTCATCCCTCTCATCAGTAAGTTGGCTATTATTTCCAATGTCTTCTCTACGGGCAACGATACTTTATTCATCACCATTAGAGAGTTACCCTGCAAGAAACTCACAAATCTTGTTAAAAGCAAAGCAGGAGTTTGTAATACCATGTTCAGGATGTGATAAAATGTATATGGGAGATAGATCCAAAGACATAAAAACTTGCGTCAATGAACATAAATACTCCTGCAGAACTTAGTAATGCTTGCATCATTCACGAGAATACTTATGACCTCTTGATGAAGTGGAATGATGATAAATATATCGACATAAAGAATCTCGATAAATGCCGCCGTTTAGAATTTCTGGCCATTTGTCTTTGTAGTACATTTGCTTAGAAGTCGATGAGCTTCAATATATCCAGAATTTTAACTAATCTGATTTTAAACTGTCAGGGCACAGCTGTCAGGAGACTTCACTACTCACTTTGTGCACCCCACCTACACTTAAACTGACCTCCACGCTTCTAAATATATTTTTCTGCCTTTATGTCTCTAAATTGGATTGATAAACTCCTGACGGGGAGAACACGTTTCCTTAATAAAGTTACCTTATGTTACATGTGTGTCATATATATGTAGTATTCATCCTGCAGTCTTGCGTGAAATCTTACCTTCCAGTGATTTCAAATCCTTTATTGTGTGCACTTGGTTTGTTTGCATAATATATGAGACGCCTTCCAAAAAGTATAATTGGTTTATTGGGTTTATAGCCTATGGACTACACTACACGAGAGTTGGTTGTTAATCCATAAAAAAGGGATTAAAGTAAACTGAGCCTATACAACGAAAGGTACACACATCTTGGTATATATAAACGTCATTGGTAGTTTATTATAACCTGAAAAGGGGTTACCAGTTAGATGGTGGCAGTATATGCACTGATTCAGTTGCGTTGCAAAATTATTTAGGTGCAACAAAGATATTAATGAAATTTACAAGACAGAAAGTTAATCTTAAAACCTTCTTCCATTAGCAAAATCATGCTTAGTTTGATTATTTTTTTTTTATGAGAAAGTGAAGGAATATAGATTAAAGAAACTTATATTTTTGAATACACTTTAGATTATCTAAATTTTTCACCTTCGATATTTTTTTATTTGTGAAGTGAAAAAGGGAAATTTATTATGTATTGTGAGTGTCGATGTTTTTATTGAATCAAGGTTCAGTGTTTACTTTCCTAGTTGTGTTTACAATTTAAGGTTCAGCTCTTGGTGCTACCTTTTGACTTTATTTGCAATTATCGTATTTTTTTTTTGTAAACTCTTTGTTTCTACTTTTATTTGTTTTAACTATCCATCGTTCCCCATTTCTTGAATTTTTACATTGTAGAAATATATCCTGATGAGTTTTTTCCTTTCCCGCTGTAGACATTTGTCCTCGTGTGATTTCTTGGATTCTCTCCGAATTCCCCAGATTTTGGTTTTACTTGTGCTAATAATTCACGTTCCTATTTTAATAATTTCTCAGAATAAGCAGTGATATTAGCTCCTCTAGTATCCAACTTTGTCATCTTTTGTCCCTTAGATCCAGCAGTGTGGCACACACATATTCTTGGCTTAATTAAGTGGGTATCCCACACTACCGACGAGTATTCTAGGAACGGGTGTATAAGATGTGCTGAGTACTTAATTGATGAGATGCCTGAATGTCTTCCCTGTTTTATAGATTGACGCATTTTGTCGACGGTTCCGGTCATTGAGTTTATTGATTATTTTAATGTACTGTAAACACCAAAGCGCTCTCTAGCCTACTTGGTGCGTTCTAGTTTCTCTCTCATATATATATATATATATATATATATATATATATATATATATATATATATATATATATATATATATATATATATATATATATATATATATATATATATATATATATATATATATGGCGTGCCGAATACGTACAACTGGTCAATTAGGAAGAACTCGTTTAAAATTAAGTCCTTTCTATAATTTTCTCTTGTACCTTCAAAGATACATTTTTTCATTTACGTTAATATAAAAATTAATGATTTTGTGCCAGAAGAACCTTAGGAAACTTACGTAACCTTATTATAACAAGCTCAATTTAATTTCGACTAATCCAACTCAATATATTTTATACAAGTTTACAATAATTTAATAAACAAAAACAGTGAA
>NC_091336.1:24025711-24055711 GCF_038502225.1 Cherax quadricarinatus | reverse complement strand
GATTTCGTGTATAGGGCAAGGAGGAATAACATCTTGTAGGAGTGAGGAAGAGCCAGTTGTGAGTGTGGGGGAAGTTCGTGAGGCAGTAGGTAAAATGAAAGGGGGTAAGGCAGCCGGGATTGATGGGATAAAGATAGAAATGTTAAAAGCAGGTGGGGATATAGTTTTGGAGTGGTTGGTGCAATTATTTAATAAATGTATGGAAGAGGGTAAGGTACCTAGGGATTGGCAGAGAGCATGCATAGTTCCTTTGTATAAAGGCAAAGGGGATAAAAGAGAGTGCAAAAATTATAGGGGGATAAGTCTGTTGAGTGTACCTGGTAAAGTGTATGGTAGAGTTATAATTGAAAGAATTAAGAGTAAGACGGAGAATAGGATAGCAGATGAACAAGGAGGCTTTAGGAAAGGTAGGGGGTGTGTGGACCAGGTGTTTACAGTGAAACATATAAGTGAACAGTATTTAGATAAGGCTAAAGAGGTCTTTGTGGCATTTATGGATTTGGAAAAGGCGTATGACAGGGTGGATAGGGGGGCAATGTGGCAGATGTTGCAAGTGTATGGTGTAGGAGGTAGGTTACTGAAAGCAGTGAAGAGTTTTTACGAGGATAGTGAGGCTCAAGTTAGAGTATGTAGGAAAGAGGGAAATTTTTTCCCAGTAAAAGTAGGCCTTAGACAAGGATGTGTGATGTCACCGTGGTTGTTTAATATATTTATAGATGGGGTTGTAAGAGAAGTAAATGCGAGGGTCTTGGCAAGAGGCGTGGAGTTAAAAGATAAAGAATCACACACAAAGTGGGAGTTGTCACAGCTGCTCTTTGCTGATGACACTGTGCTCTTGGGAGATTCTGAAGAGAAGTTGCAGAGATTGGTGGATGAATTTGGTAGGGTGTGCAAAAGAAGAAAATTAAAGGTGAATACAGGAAAGAGTAAGGTTATGAGGATAACAAAAAGATTAGGTGATGAAAGATTGAATATCAGATTGGAGGGAGAGAGTATGGAGGAGGTGAACGTATTCAGATATTTGGGAGTGGACGTGTCAGCGGATGGGTCTATGAAAGATGAGGTGAATCATAGAATTGATGAGGGAAAAAGAGTGAGTGGTGCACTTAGGAGTCTGTGGAGACAAAGAACTTTGTCCTTGGAGGCAAAGAGGGGAATGTATGAGAGTATAGTTTTACCAACGCTCTTGTATGGGTGTGAAGCGTGGGTGATGAATGTTGCAGCGAGGAGAAGGCTGGAGGCAGTGGAGATGTCATGTCTGAGGGCAATGTGTGGTGTGAATATAATGCAGAGAATTCGTAGTTTGGAAGTTAGGAGGAGGTGCGGGATTACCAAAACTGTTGTCCAGAGGGCTGAGGAAGGGTTGTTGAGGTGGTTCGGACATGTAGAGAGAATGGAGCGAAACAGAATGACTTCAAGAGTGTATCAGTCTGTAGTGGAAGGAAGGCGGGGTAGGGGTCGGCCTAGGAAGGGTTGGAGGGAGGGGGTAAAGGAGGTTTTGTGTGCGAGGGGCTTGGACTTCCAGCAGGCATGCGTGAGCGTGTTTGATAGGAGTGAATGGAGACAAATGGTTTTTAATACTTGACGTGCTGTTGGAGTGTGAGCAAAGTAACATTTATGAAGGGATTCAGGGAAACCGGCAGGCCGGACTTGAGTCCTGGAGATGGGAAGTACAGTGCCTGCACTCTGAAGGAGGGGTGTTAATGTTGCAGTTTAAAAACTGTAGTGTAAAGCACCCTTCTGGCAAGACAGTGATGGAGTGAATGATGGTGAAAGTTTTTCTTTTTCGGGCCACCCTGCCTTGGTGGGAATCGGCCGGTGTGATAATAAAAAAAAAAAAAAATAATATATATAAATATATATATATATATAATATATAAATATATATATATAAATATATATATATATATATATATATAATATATATATATATATATATATATATATATATATATATACATATATGTCGTGCCGAATAGGCAGAACTTGCCATCTTGGCTTAAATAGCAACGCTCATGTTGCCATATAGGACAAGTGAAAATTTGTGTATGCAATAATTTCGCCAAAATCATTCTGAACCTAACGAGAAAAATATATTTCGCTGTGTTTGTTTAGTAATAAATTACTGTAAACAAATCTAAAATATATTTAGTTGGGTTAGGCTAAAATAAATTGTTCTTGTTATAATAAGGTTAGGTAAGTTTTCTAAGATTCTTTTGGTGCAAAATTAAAAAATTTTACATTAACATTAATGAAAAAAATATATCTTTAAACGTATAAAAGAAAATTTCAGAAAGGACTTAATTTTAAATGAGTTCTTGCTAATTGACCAGTTTTACATATTCGGCACGACATATATATATATATATATATATATATATATATATATATATATATATATATATATATATATATATATATATATACATATATATATGTCGTGCCGAATAGGCAGAATTTGCGATCTTGGCTTAAATAGCAACGCTTATCTTGCCATATAGGACAAGTGAAAATTTGTGTATGCAATAATTTCGCCAAAATCATTCTGAACCTAACGAAAAATATATATTTCACTGTGTTTGTTTAGTCTTAAATTATTGTAAACAAATCTAAAATATATTTAGTTGGGTTTGGCTAAAATAAATTGCGCTTGTTATAATAAGGTTAGGTAAGTTTTCTAAGTTCCGTTTGGTGCAAAATTAAAAATTTTTACATCATCATTAATGAAAAAAATATATCTTTAAACGTATAAGAGAAAATTTTAGAAAGAACTTAATTTTAAATGAGTTCTTGCTAATTGACCAGTTTTACATATTCGGCACGACATATATATATA
The DNA here is from genome assembly GCF_038502225.1 of Cherax quadricarinatus. Taxonomy (NCBI): domain Eukaryota; kingdom Metazoa; phylum Arthropoda; class Malacostraca; order Decapoda; family Parastacidae; genus Cherax; species Cherax quadricarinatus. Next base: position 24,052,875 of record NC_091336.1, on the reverse strand, counting down.
TATATATATATATATATATATATATATATATATATATATATATATATATATATATATATATATATATATTGCATGTGTATGCATAAATACATGTATGTATGTTTCTTTGTTCTTGTATTACTGCCTACGTCGTATATTTGAAGATGGGTTGCACATGACAGCCAGAGCGACCCTCCGGCCTTCAGTGGTTATCGTTCCGGCTATACAATCACAGAGGTCATTACAATCTTGTTTTACCAGTTACCCGGGACCTCGAGTTCTTCCTTTCCTCTCCTTTCTCGATGTGTATTTGTCCCTAGGAGACGAGACTGCATCTGTAATCACGTCTTTCATATTAACTCAAATGACTGTAATGAGGTTTGAGTGCTCGTTGATTAAGTCTCTTCTAAAACTCGCTTGACCTGATTCCTCGCAGGATACAACTCTTGGCTTATCTTAATTTTTTCAAAGGTTTTATTTTATGCGTCCCTCTTCCCCCCCCCCCCAGGGCAATTTTATTAAAGTGTTGTAGCTTATATGCAGAGCTTCAGGTTCACTTGTGGAAAAAAAAAGCACTGAGACAGACAGGTAGACACACACACACACACACACACACACACACACACACACACACCAGTTTCTTTGACATGTATACCTTTCATGGAAATGGAGGAACTTATCAGGAGTATTTTGGTAGAACACTTAGAGAGAAGTGGTTTCATAAACAGAAACCGGAATGGGTTTAGGAATGGCAAGTCTTGTCTTACTAACTGTTTTAGCTCTTTGATAAAGTAACAGATGAGCGACAGCGCGACAATAGCCTGGGAAGATTGGGTAGCTTGAATTTTATTTTTTTTCTGCAAGAAGTCGTTTGAATCTGTACCTCATAAGAGGCTGGTCCATAAATAACGAGGAACGTACCTCGGGGAATCGAAGTGTCTGTTAGAGAAGAGACATCAAAATGGATATATGTAACTGACGGGGTTCCTTTGGAATCGGTATCAGGACCAGTACTGTTTCTGGTTAGTTAATGACATTCCAGAAGGAACTGCTTCACATATATCCCTGTTTCCTCACATCAGCTGAATGATTTATGCAGCCAATACTCGTCTGACAAATCTAAGAGTAACCCTCAGTAATCTCAGAGAGTAATTCCGAGCCAATTTAAACAACATAGGTCAGGCCCATCCTGGATTATGCAGCACCAGTACGGAAGCCGCACTTTCAAAAACATGTTGAAAGCTGGAAAAGTGTAGATGTATGCAACAAGGCTTTTCCTGAGCTAAGGGGCATGAGCTACAGAGACACCTAACTACGTTGGAGGATAGTAGAACCAGAGGGGACATGACAATAAACAAAATATTCAGGGAAATTGGTAAGAAAGGCAAAAATACCGTTTGAAAGAAGAGAAGCGAGAACTCGGGGTCTCCGCTGGAAGTTAGAAACTGAAGAGATGGCAGAGGTATGCAACATGACTTAGAGCCGAGGGCACTGTGCTGCGGGGAGAGGCTAACTGAACTGAATCTAACGAAATTAGAGAGGGAGGCATGATAAGAACAGCAAAATTTTCTAAGGAATTAATAGGGAAGACGAAGATATTTTGAGAGAAGGGAAACAGGTACTCAGGGACACGGCTATATGTTAGAAACGGAAGAGTCATAGGGATGTTAGAAAGTACTTGAGCCTCAGGATGATCAGGCAGTTAAAGGAAGCTGGCGAAAAATGGCTGAAGCAGACTGTATGTATTGATTTAAGAGCATTTATGACAGGTTCTATGAGGTTAAGAGGGAGTGAATCTCTCAGGTGGTACAGATATGAGGCCAGGAGATAAGGTTCGATTCCAGCAGCTACATACCCTAATGATGAGTACTCCTCCCCCACACACAAACACACACAGCACCAACCCCTCCCACCCCCAGAACACACTCTTAGAAAGGAGCTGAACTTGTGGTAAACCAACACAGATGGAATTACAAATAAGAGTGAGGAGTGGCAGGAAAGAATCAGAGGCATCCTCGGACTTTACAGCAATCACAGACACGAAACTAGCGGAAGTAATAGCAGACACGATCTTCCCGTCTGGTTATCAGATCTTGAGGAAAGACAGAAGGGGCAGAGGCGAAGGAGGAGTTGCACTGCTCATCAAGAACCAATGGACTTTTGAAGAGATGTGAGGAATAGTCAGAGAGGTAGTGGATAACTACATAGGGGCACTGCATACTGGGGGTCAAAAAGTGATGGTAGCAGTGATGTACAATTCGCCTCCGAACTACAGAAGTATTTCTTCAGCCATAAAGTTGTCAGGAAGTGGAACAATCTAGGGGGTGATGTCGTGAAGGCAGGATTTATACATACCTTTAAGAAGAGGTATGATAAAGCTCATGAAGCAGAGAGAGAGAGAGAGAGAGAGAGAGAGAGAGAGAGAGAGAGAGAGAGAGAGAGAGAGAGAGAGAGAGAGAGAGAGAGAGAGAGAGAGAGAGAGAGATGATTGAGAGTGGACCTAGTAGCGACCAGTGAAGAGGCGGGGCCAGGTGCTATGAATCGACCCCTGCAACCACAATTAGGTGAGAGCACCCCCCCACATACACACACCCACATACCCACCCACACATCCACCTACCTACACACCGAACCACCCTCTCATACAAGCACCCACCAACCCCTACACCCAACGACCCCTAAAACACAAACACACACACGCGCCTGGCAAACCTAGGAATAGCGTTTCGAGATCAAAGTAGGGAGTCGTTCACGACACTGTGCACTGTGTACATCGGGCTCATATTGGAGTATGCAGCACCAGTACGGAAGCCACTCCTGGTCAAACACGTCAAAAAATTGAAGAAAGGGAAAAAGCTTGCAAGGAAATTAGTCCCGGAGCTAAGGGAGAGATTAACGGAACTCAGACTGACGATACTGAGGACAGGAGAGATGGGGAGGACATGATAATGATGTATAAAATACTAAGAGGAATTGACAAGGTAGGCAGGGCCAGAATGCTTCAGAGATGGGACACAGGAATTGGGGACACAACTGGAAGTTAAAATCTTAGAGGAGCCATGGGGATGTTAGGAACTATTTCTTCAGTCTTAGAGTTTTCACAATATAAAAACATGGGAGGGGAGGAGCACTGCAGCGGGCCTGTTGGCCCTAATTAGGCAGGTCCTTCTCAAACCGAAACCTACTAACAGAAAAAAAGTAAATAAAACAATCTCGAGACTGAAGTAGTGTAGGTAGAATGTATACATAGCTTTAAGAAGAGGTACGATAAGACTCTTGGAACTAGGAGAGAGTGGACCTGGTAGCAATCACCGAAGAGGCGGGGCCAGGAGGTGTGAAACGACCCCTACAATCCCAAATAGGTGAGTACAAATATGTTAGCACACACACACACACACACACACACACACACATACACATGCATGCACATACAACAGGCCTAGTGTCTAATCGACATGTGCCTAGGACAAAATGGTAACTAACACACACACCAGCTAGACCATTGCGGCGTTAGGAACCTCCACAGCAGCGTGCACATCGTCCACATAACACAGCAAGAAGGGGAAGGGGAGATGATGTCCAGCCAGTGTACTGGAAACTGACGACCCATTATCAGTGTCCACCCTGGTTTAAGGGAATCAAACTAACCAAACGTGTGAATATATATATATATATATATATATATATATATATATATATATATATATATTATTCTAGTCCCTGCTTGGTGTACTAGTTCAACGAGCAGTATTTTATATTATTGTGACCACGAACGAGTGGTATTGATCAATAACAACACTGCACTATCCGAGGACTCGAACCCATGCTGCTATGGCCTGCCTCATGGTGGACGAAAACGCATGACGCACTAATCCACTGGACCATACGATCCTTAAGAGTAGCGCATCCAGCTGAACTGAATGTTGTACTCGTTACCCAAGGACGCACGATGGTGTGGATGAGCCTAGAGTCATCCACACCATCGTGTGTCCTTGGGTAGCGAGTACAATATTCAGTTCCGCTGGATGCGCTACTCTTAAGGATTATATATATATATATATATATATATATATATATATATATATATATATATATATATATATATATATATATATATATATATATATATATATATATATATAATTTATATAATATTTATATAGAAAGAGAGGGGTGGAGGGAGGGGGGGAGTTGGAAGGGAGGGGGTGTTTATAAATAGGGTGATTCCCATAAGGATTGTTATGCTGGTAATAAAGGTAGGTATGCGAACAATGGGGAGTTATTTGTAAGAATTACGGGTTTGCATATGAAAAATACATGGCAATATGTGTGAACAGCACTGACTGGTGTGTTTAATACAGGTTGGTATGATGCCAGTATGTTGTGATATGGAAATGCACTTGGAATACATTAAAACCAGTAATAAAAATCCTCTACCATAATACAACACAAATTCCATCTGATACATTCCGTGCAACACTGTCATTTAAATCCTTTATAAACAAGCCTGGTGACCGACACTCACGTTGTATTTTGTATAATACAACTATTCATTCGGTCCCCTTTATCCTTTCCACAGTATATGAGCTTGATAATTTGGAGAGATGTTTCAACTTGCTGGTTTGTTAGTTTACCTTTTAAGAGTTATCTCTGTAAGATTTACCTTTTAAGAGTTATCTCTGTAAGATTTACCTTTTAAGAGTTATCTCTGTAAGATTTACCTTTTAAGAGTTATCTCTGTAAGATTTACCTTTTAAGAGTTATCTCTAAGATTTACCTTTTAAGAGTTATCTCTGTAAGGTTTGCCTTTTAAGAGTTATCTCTGTAAGGTTTACCTTTTAAGAGTTATCTCTGTAAGATTTACCTTTTAAGAGTTATCTCTGTAAGGTTTACCTTTTAAGAGTTATCTCTGTAAGGTTTACCTTTCAAGAGTTATCTCTGTAAGGTTTACCTTTCAAGAGTTATCTCTGTAAGGTTTACCTTTCAAGAGTTATCTCTGTAAGATTTACCTTTTAAGAGTTATCTCTGTAAGGTTTACCTTTCAAGAGTTATCTCTGTAAGGTTTACCTTTCAAGAGTTATCTCTGTAAGGTTTACCTTTCAAGAGTTATCTCTGTAAGGTTTACCTTTCAAGAGTTATCTCTGTAAGGTTTACCTTTTAAGAGTTATCTCTGTAAGGTTTACATTTTAAGAGTTATATCTGTAAGGTTTACCTTTTAAGAGTTATCTCTGTAAGGTTTACCTTTTAAGAGTTATCTCTGTAAGGTTTACCTTTTAAGAGTTATCTCTGTAAGGTTTACCTTTTAAGAGTTATCTCTGTAAGGTTTACCTTTTAAGAGTTATCTCTGTAAGGTTTACCTTTTAAGAGTTATCTCTGTAAGGTTTACCTTTTAAGAGTTATCTCTGTAAGGTTTACCTTACAGAATAGTCTTGTGAATATGTTAATGGTGTACAATGCCGAAAAGCTGATAAATAAGACACATGTGCAACAGTTATTTATTCTGAAACATTTCGCTTTGACAGTAGGCTTCTTCAGTCGAATATGCAGGAGACAGTAGAAGTAGTAGAGATGCACATACGAGGTAATCAGTCCTTCACCCTAGAAGACTTGGTTTTCAGGAGGTCTCATCTCCAGGCTGAGGGACTGACCACCTCAAAACTACGTCTTGTAGGGTGATGAACTAATTACATTGTCTTTACATCACTTAGTAATATTGTGTAGGCAAAACGTCTCGGAGTAAAGATATGAAGATACCTATCTGTTGCACACGTGTCTTGTATTGCTTTGTGTGTGTGTGTGTGTGTGTGTGTGTGTGTGTGTGTGTAGCTTCATAAAGTCCACCAGGGACTTTATGAAGCTTCTGGTGAGTGAAATGTCTTCTCAGTGAATACCATAAAGCGCACATTGTCTTATTAATATACTTGTCGATATAATACACCACTGATTCACAGTTTTGTGCTTGATTTAATACTGTGTTCCGTCGTTGCAGGCATGTAGTCTGCCCGGGTAACTCTGCTCTTACGGTCAATAATCATAGGAGCGTGAGACGGAAGCCTCTTAAAGATTTTGAAGTCTGACAAGATCGCTGGTCTGCTCTTTGTTTTATGAGCAAATATGGTGGAAGGAAACCCCCCTTACATTTTGTTTATTACGTTCGGTATTTATTTAACTGCCTTATTTGTTTCTGAATACTTATTACTCCCCCTTTTCACTTTATGAGGCATGGTTTGAAACGGGATGACGATCTCCTTAACCATTTCATATAAAATTAACGTATGTCTCACATATATAAATATTTTATCATCTAAGTTGTCATTTTTCAGTTTCTCTCGACTGGCAAAGTGAATTCAATTAGGACCCTTGAAAACAGTTGAGGAGATGGAAATTTAATTATAATACGTGAGGTAGTTGGGATACCAAGCACCAGCTCATCGTCTAGCTTCTCCAAACCTGGGAATCTTGGGATGAAGTCACGCTGTTGAATTCATTAAACTTTATCCTGGAGTATACTGATGTCACTCATGCCAAATGATGTGATAGTGGTATTATCACCTTTCATATTATTGCTGTCATCCTTCCAGCCTACCGATATCGCTCTCCAGGCTTCTGGTCTCGCTCCACCATACTGATGGCATCTATTTTAGCTGCATTTCCCTGTGTCATGATACCGATAGCTCTTTGCTTTGACTGTTTCCCTGCCGTTTCTGTTGAGCAAACAGATATTTCTCATTCCCTACAAGCAGTACAACCCCTTATAGTCTTAGCTCTTACTTGTGAAATTATATATTTCTTAACCACAAGACCTCCCCGTCTTTTTCAACAGATATTAATCTCCTCAAAACGCCCAACACCGGCAACACCAGTGGTGTCAATCACTTTCAACACCCACCCACCAACTTAAACCTTCAACATAAACCTCCCTCCACAACTGTCATCGCTCCAACACCTGTGTTCTCCATCACATCCAACGTCCATCTACCACTTCTAACTTCCACTACGCACGTCCCACAACCACTGGCATCGTTCCAACATCGGTCTCCTCCATCATCTCCAACACACAGGCTCATATTATTCTCCAACAATTCTCCGAAACATTCCCCCGACAATTCAGGGAAACACTCTTGCTTCCTTACTTCCCTGCTTTCCGCATTCCCTCCCTCCTTACACACACACACACACACACACACACACACACACACACACACACACACACACACACACACACACACACACACAACGCAGTGTACAATGATAGGCACGTCTCAGGCCATCAGCTAGACAAATGGCCACGAATCTCCGCCAGAGAGCGGCCGATTGCCACCTTGGGACTTCAGAGAACTCTGCATCTCGTCTTACACCGTCTGAAGCCGTCCACAAATCGCTTTCAGATTCCAATTTTGGCCAGCAGGGCTTGCTTGGCGGTGGCCGTTCCTGTCTTGGTGGAGGGTCGGCCATGGTAGTCTCTACATCTGTTGTGTTAGAAGAGCATTTCTCCTGTTAGCATGGATGAGTCTGTTGCTCTATTTGGTGTGCTTTCCCTGCTGTTCATGCACGCTTGGTGTTATTAAACCGAGCGGAATTTATTCTGATTGTAAGTTACGTGTAGGTTATTTGCTAATAAATGAGGGCTATATTTTTAAACTACTGTTATGGGTACAGGCGCGGGTGCAAACACTGTTAGAAGTGCAAGCAATAACAGAGGTACGCCACACAGTCTCTGTTGCTAAAATGATTAAATGTATAAATGAAAGCAAAAGTGCAGAATTTGATACGTATATGTAACCAGACTCAGATAGATCCTGGAACAAAAACAAAAGCAACAAAAACTAAAAACAATTTATTTAATAGAGAAAAATGCCGCATCTATTGTCATGCAAGATTAAAATTTGGATGAATTTCGGGAGGAAATTTTATCTAATTTTTTTTTGTTTGAAGCTGGTGTTGAAGTGTGTTGCTGTTTAAACTACTGTGGACGAGGGTTGTTCATGAACTAGTTAATGTGGACGAGGGTTGTTCATGAACTAGTTAATGTGGGCGAGGGTTGTTCATGAACTAGTTAATGTGGGCGAGGGATGTTCATGAACTAGTTAATGTGGGCGAGGGATGTTCATGAACTAGTTAATGTGGGCGAGGGATGTTCATGAACTAGTCAGTGTGGACGAGGGTTGTTCATGAACTAGTTATTGTAGGGGAGGGTTGTTCATGAACTAGTTATTGTAGGGGAGGGTTGTTCATGAACTAGTTATTGTGGACGAGGGATGTTCAGGCATTAGTTAAGTATGATTTTTAGCCGCTTGATTTAAATATCTTAAACTTTTAGTAATGAATCTTCACTATGTGTATAGTAAATAATAGTAATTAGTAATAATTCTACTTATAAGAGTAATTACTAATAACAGTGATAACTAGAAATGAGGAATTCAAAATGTAATAGGTTTCGAAAATTACCTTTGGAAAAATGTTTCAAAAATATCATAAAATTTCGAAGGAAAATACGGTGTGAAACCATTCCATCGTTCACTGATCATATATTTATTTTAGACGAAATAACATCAAGAACTATGTAGGTAGAGCTTATTAAAGTTCAGTGTCTCGTAGAACTTACAGTTTCATTGCGATACTGCATATTACATGCTGGAATAATAGAACAATCCACTGAACAGTTGCCTCGTCAATAAAACTTGCACCTCGTTACCTGAAACAATATAATAATAATTTTTATTGTCCTCATCGCCTCCAAGCCGTGTGGACGAGCTGCGCAGACGCTCCTGTTTGAGTTTGTTTTGCGCAGTTTACCTGATTGAGCTGCCCCTAGCGTTGGTTGGTGGAAACTTTATTTTCTCCAACATGGCGCTGAATAGCAGAAGAAGAATCAACACTGTCTGCATTGAGATGATCCGTGGTGCTGTCACAGGATCCAACATGGATTTATTATTACCAGCGATCATTCGCGATACCTATGGTATAGCAAATGAGGAGATATGTGGTGTCGCATTAAATGGAATGACAAGAATCTTCGTTAAGATGACGTCTGCACAAGTCTACGAGGCAGTGGTCGACAAGTATCAGGAGACCATCATACAGGTTAATACAGCTGTGTCGGTGAGACTTCATGATGTATCTCGACATTACACCTGGGTGAAAATCAGGAATGTGCCTTTTGAGGCGACTGATTTTGATATTACCAGTGAACTGCGGACTTACGGGACGGTTCACGTAGCCACAGCAGGGAGATGGGCAACTGGACCGTATGCAGGTGCGCTGGAAGGCGCGTATACAGTTAAAATGACTCTTCGGCACCCTATTCCTTCATATATTGTGTTGAAAGAATTAAGGACTCAAGTCTATGTAACGTATGCGGGGCAACAACGTACGTGTCGGCTATGTGGGTCATATGACCACATCGCGGCGCAGTGTGAGAAACGAAGTGGGTACCCGGCACAACAGCAACGGCAACAGCAGCAACAGCAACAGCAGCAACAGCAGCCAGTGGACGAGGTTGGCGATGAGCGAGAACAGTCTCTTGCTACACCGCCCCAACAACGGTTGTCATGGAGTGAGGAGGTAGACAAAGAAAAGGAGCTTGAATCGCCAGTTGTAACGCTACAAGGAGAATCTCAGTCATTGGACATACATAAGGTTTTTGAGGAGAGACTACCTAATATGGGTGAAGAAGTGGCGGCGTCTTTGGTAAAGGCGTTGGATGACTTGTTAGAGGAATCGGTCCTAGATCAGGTGGAAGACCCAGGCTCAGTTCTGGGGAAGGATGTGAATGATGGTATGGCAGAAGATGACGGTTTGTCGACGAGAGAGTCTACAGGATTGAAGGTGCATGCAGTAGAGGTGGAGGTGCATCAGGACGGTGCTTCTGAAGTCAAAATGCAGGTGGAGGGCGGGACACGAAAGAGGACTGCAGCATCATCGGATTCTGATGATGTGCTAACTCCTGCCCAACGCCCTGGGAAAAAGTCTTGGGTGGAGGTACAGAAGAGAGGGAATGGTGAACCCAAGGATCAAGGGATTGCAAAGGTGATTCCCAACAAAGGGGGGAGGGACAGAGGTGTTGCAAAACGAACTGGGGTAAAGTCAATGCCGGGGACAAAAGGAAAACCCATTTGTTGAATTCAAGTGTTTTACTATAAATATTAACGGGTTGAGAGCTGAGAGGAAGCTTAAGTGGTTTAATGAGTATTTGGTGCGACTTGGTGTGGATGTGGTATTCTTACAGGAACATAATTTTAGGCCTGGTTATGAGTTGGATATGAGTGGTTATAATGTGTACATGGAACATGCGACACGTTTGAAAGGTGGGGCTGCCATTTTGGTAAAGGAAACTAGCCCGTTTATAGTAAGGCGTAGTGAAGGGGGGGAGGGGAGGGTAATTAGGGTGGATGGAACTTGGGGTAGGGTTCCCATTAGTTTAGTATGTGTATATGGTCCGGCTGAGGGTGACGTGAGTATTAAAACTAAATTTGTTCGGGACGTGCTGGTCTATTTTTTACGTGGTTTACCGAATGTTGCAATAATAGGCGGAGATTGGAACTGCGTGATACGTCGTAAAGATGTGGAGCCCAGAGGTGCGGGGTGTTGTTTGGGTATATTGGGGGATATATTGACCGGGGTGGGGTTAAAGGATGTGTGTGGGGGGGGAGGGATGGTAGAGCATACCTTCATTAAACGAGGTTATGCGGCGAGGTTGGACCGAATGTACGTGCCTTGTGCGGTTACTGTGCGGAGGGTGGATGTGATAGATGTGGTTTTTTCCGATCATAGAGGAGTGGTAATAGATGTGGATATTGAGGGTGTGCCTCGGAGGGGTCCATCATTTTGGAAATTGAATGTAAAGTTATTAAAGGAAGAGGATAGTCTTTTGTCTTTTGGACAAATGTGGGATCGTTTAGTGGTAGAAGCACCAGGGGATGTTGCCATGGTTAATTGGTGGGAAACAATAGCTAAAAAACGTATTAAGGAATATTATATTAATCGAGGGAAGAGATATAATCAGTTACAATACGGTTTTCAAAAATATTTAGAGGGGCAGTTGCGCGACTGTTATGCACAAATTAATGCTAATTATCCTGTTATTGAAATTGAAAGTTTGAAGGAAAATATCCGGAATTTACAAAATGAGAGGTTTGATGGGGAAAGGCTTAAGGGCGGGATTGAGGAGGTTTTGTGGGGAGATCGGCCGTCGGCGTGTGTGTTGCGGAGTCAACACACACGTCGCAAGGCAATGGAGTTAATGGGGTTGAATGTTCAGGTAGGTATGCAAGGGTATAAAGTGGATCAGGTGTTGACGACGACTGAGGGTATGAGTGGGTATATTGATGCTTGGGTTAAGTTGAAAACGCAATGTGTGGGAATAAGTGAAATAGCATTACAGTCAATTGGAAGGTTTGTGCAGTGTGAGTTGACAGAGCATGATCGATTCGTTTTGGAAGGGCCGATAACGGAGTGTGAGACATGGGAAGCTTTATCCGGGGCGCAATTAGGTAAGGCACCAGGAATTGATGGGTTGCCCAGTGACTTTTATCTTCAAAATTGGAGCGTTTTAAAAGAATTTTTGGTAAGATTATTCAATATCCTTAAGCGGGATCGGGTTTTAGGGGCACAGCAGCGGATGGCTGTGGTCGTTTTAGTGCCTAAAGGTGAGCCATTAACAGTTAAAGACTATCGTGCTATTTCGTTATTGTGTGGTGATTATAAGATTTTTGCAAGAATTTTAGCTAACAGAATAAAAAAGGTCCTGGGTAAAGTGATCGATAAGGGACAATATGGGGTGCCGGGAAGGTCTATGTATGACGGGCATGGTTTGATTAGAAGTTTTATTGAAGAAAGAGTAAAATTGGGAGTGGGGGGGGGTGTTGGCTATAGATTGGGAGGCGGCATATGATAGTGTAGAAAGGGAAGCGTTATGGAAGATTATGAGATGGCAGGGGTTTGGAGAGGAAATTATATCATGGGCCAAATTAATGTATCAAGATGCATCCTTGCGGGTGCAGGTAAATGGAAGGTTAGGAGAACAAATTCAGATGAGCAGGGGTCTACGTCAAGGTTGTCCCCTTTCACAAATATTTTTTGCGTGTTTACAGGATCCCTTTTATAGAGGAATTAGGGTCTTATTGGCAGCAAATGGGGTAGGTGACGAAAGGGGTGGGGGGGCTGGCATTGTTGGATATGTTGATGACACAACGATTTTAGTAAGTGGTAACAGGGATTTGCCTCGGGTGGAAAAGTTAGTAAATGTTTTTGAAAAGGCTTCTGGCATGTCAATTAATAAGGAGAAAACGAAGTATATGGATCTTGGAGATAGGTTAAGTGAGGAATGTGAAGTAGTTGAAAGGTGGAAAAAGGTGGACCAATTACTGATATGTGGGATCGTTTATGTAAGTGATATCAAGTTAGCACAACAAATAAATTCAGTGCGTATTGTAGATGGTGTACTGAAGCGCCTTAGTGGTTTACGAGCTGCACACTTAACTTTGCATCAAAGAGTAATTACAACGAATGTCCTATTATATAGTAAACTTTGGCATGTAGCAGCAATATATCCGATACTTCGTAGTGAGATACAAAGGTTACAAAAGCGCGTTTTTAGATTCATTTGGGGTACTGGAAGCGAATGGTTAGGTAGAGCGGTTGTCACACTCCCGGTTGGCCGTGGAGGGCTGGGTCTTATAGCTGTTGAAAAGAGGATTATGAGTGTGTATTTGAAACGTAGTTATAAGCGGGAGGGGGGGGCGAGGGAAGGCGGACTTCATAAGATACGTCAGGATATGCAACGGTGGTGGGTGGGTAGGGAGTTCATAATAGGTGAGGCAATGTTACGGGTCATCATAAACATGAGCGATCCTTCACATATTAAATTGGGAAACCTTGATGGGGTGGAAGGTAAGGCAGTGGTAGCAGTGGTAGAAGGTGTTTATCCGATGTATGATTGGCGTAATATCTGGGGGCGTTTGAACAAATTACGTTTAAAACCTAAAGTACGAGAAGTAATGTATAGATTTTTACATGGGATCTTACCATCTGGAATGGTTTTATTCCATAAGAGAATACGGGAGGATGGGATATGCAAGGCTTGTGGTGGATGGGAGACTGTTTTCCATATAGTGTATTTTTGCGAATGTATTGAACTAATAAGGGTTTGGTTGGGTAAGGTAATCAGGTTAGTGGGAGGGGGGGGTTTGCAGGTGTTGAGGGTTTTAAGCTTAGACATAGGTGGGGTGAATCAGATGGTAGAGAATGCGGTAGGGTATATAATTACAGATTATATTTATATGTCTTGGGCTATGAGAGGAGCGAACGTGTGTGAAAGAATTAATGCATTAACAGCAACTTTTTATAGGACAAAGTGTAGAAATAAGGAGGTGTATGGGGGGAGATGGGAGAGGGATTTAAGTGAGGGTTATAGGAATTTCACTTTACGGGATTTACGGGAGTTGAAAGGCAGGTAAGGGGGATGAAATGGGCTGGTTTCCTAGAATGGTCGGTAGCATGATGAGTTTGATGAATGTTATATGAGGTATGTCTGGGGTGCAATTTTAACATTATTTGTTCCGAGTGTGTCAAGTACAATACAGTTATATTTGGAATTATCGACTTATAACTATGTATGTGTATGTGTGTATATATATGCATGTGTTGTATGTGTGTGTATGTGTATGTATGTATGTATGTGTATGTATGTATGTAGGTGTATGTATGTATGTAGGTGTATGTATATATATATATATATGTATATGTATGTATTGTATGTATGTTTACTTTCTTGTATATACCTTTAATGGTTTTTCTCATGAACATTTTCAATGATATTCAATACATATTTTCTATGCGCATTTATGATTTTGATACAATGTGTAAATGTCAAAATGGCTTTTTATGTTTCAGTTTAATTTACAATGTATTTTTGTAAGCACAATTGATTTGGTGCCAATAGAAGCATAGTGTGTTTTGATATATTTGAGTATTGTTTTTCTTTTTAATTTGTCTAGATGGTGGTAATACTATGTATGTAGTTTAAGAGTTTTACGAACCTTGAAGTTGTAAGAATGGATGAATTATTCGTGGTAGAGTTGACGTAATATTATAACTGACGTTGTAAGTGATTGTGTTCAATTAGACAACATACTTTATATACTTATTTATATGTATGTACCTAATGGTAAATTGAAGTCTGATTTTGAAGGTGAAGAATGGGTTTTCCTTTTTTATTGTTCTTTTTTTCTCTTTATGGTAATACAAGGTTGTATTATGTACACCAACAAATATGGTTAGGGGAATGTGGTAAAATTTTCGTGTTGATTAGACATTTATAATACAGATGAAATACTAGGCTTAGGTTAGGGTAAATTTATGATAATTGTGGAATGTTCTTTGATTCAAACTGCTCTTTATTATACTTGTATTTTATTATTCTAGTGTAAATTAAGAGCAAGGATGATTAATTTGAGGAAGAGTTAATATAGGTTTGCATGTTTTTGCGAAAGTTAACTTATCCACATGTAGCTAGTTTAGGACAATTTTAAGCTTCGGTATCTGATTTTATATGTAGGTAATGGTGGTCATATTTGTTATATTATGTTATTCGTTAATGTTTCAATATCTAATGTAATGTTTTTTCAGTTATTGTTCATATATTGTCATCTTTATGGTTTTTCCTTTTGTCTATTGTATATTGTTGGTTTTAAATAAAATATAAAAAAAAAATAATAATTTTAACGGAGCAGCTTTCACTGGAGAAGAACAAACAGACTCAGTCATATTCGAATATTACTGATAACGATGCAGTATCATAATTTTGGAGTTACATAATGCATTTACAAATTTTCCTTCTCCAGCTATTGGTCTCATTGTACCAGGAAGTTATATTGAAGCTTTGTGCAACAGACTTTTAGATATTTTCTTAATCTATATTTACAACGGAAAATTTTAATATTCCTGAATGGGCGCTATTACTCGTGAATAACGTAATTTTTTTTTTTACTTATCGTCATATAAAAAAAAGAGAAGATAGCTGGCACTGACACTGCATCAATATTGAAGGATGTCAAAGATGAAATATTGGATCATTGAAGCTACGGTTGTCTGTGAATTATTTATCAATTATATTTTCGCGGCTTTAATTTAGGTGCGACGTGATATATTTTACGACAGTGAAGGTCTCGGGTCAGAAGCGCAAAAACTGCATCCAGTAAACTAAATTATGAGCTATTCGTGTCCCATTAGGCTAATGTCTTGGTGGTGGTGGTGGTTTATTCGTCAGGAAACGGGAAATTATCTCCCGAGGCTGGATTTTGTCGGATAATGATCCTTTCAAGCAGCCAATGGCTTACTGGTGCTACAAAACTGACAAAGCTAGGTTTTGTATATTTCTGGTAAAATATACTGACAAGTGAATAAGACACAACATGCAATTTATGGCATTGTATTGGATAGACGTTTTGTCCGCAAGGTAACTTATCAGTTACTTTATTATTCTCAATGAATGCCATAAACAACAAACTGTATCTTACCAAGCTAGATTTTCTGTCATATTGAAAAGAATGGGTCATATGTTTGTGTCTCAGGATATTAATATGATCGTTTCAGGCTGTTACTAAGACGAGACGATACGCAGTTTCGTGTATGGAGGCAACAGACATATTAAAGAGTATCTACCGAACTATAATGAGCTCTTCGAGGGATTTATATGGAGTTGACATGGACAACGATACAAATTAGGCACCTACGAACACAGCTACTAATTGACACACGAATTGTTTTCAAGAAACAGACAAAACTATATATTTTGACCTAGGAGCAAGTAGTGGTGATGACCAAAGTGAAAACCATGAGCAGAAGGAACAGGAAAATGACATAACAGGGAATAGTGTATGAAATATAGGCTTCCGCCTTTTTTTTTTTTTGATAATCTTTATAACTGGTAAATAGCCTAATGCTAAAACGATAGCATAACAGTCTTTTGAAGAAACTTAGACACTGTTAAGAGAGTATGGTGGAAATGTACGTTTTGCGAGACGAAGATGAGCTGAGGCGCTGCCCAAAACCTTCGTCCTTGAGCTCATTGATCGTCATATCAGTCTGAGATTCATCCAAGTTACAGTAGAACAGAGGAGTCCATTGAATTAAATTATCTATATTCGTATTCTTATAAAAAAATTACTTTGTTAAAAAAGTGCTGTACAAATTTTTAGTGCAATCAAGATTCAGGAAATGAAAAGATAAGATTATAACTGAGGTTATTAATTAATTTCCACACTTAAGTTATTGCAGAGTTTCTGGAAAAGAAATAAAACATTTTATTACATATGAAAGGTAAATATTTAACGTGCCTTAATATTTTTCCTATGGGGAGAATAGCACATTAAAAAGTGTTATTAGTGTACCTTAATCCACGTTTCTTAGAGTACCACACATCCAAAATTAGCTGCAACAGGTAAATATTGCAAATAAACTAATCTGCAAAACAACTACTCTAAAAACAAATATTGAAGCAATGAAAAGTGCCATTCAGGAGTTTATCCACCTCAGTGATCTGACTTCAATGACCATAACATTTGACATCGTAGCGAGGTAATTAAAAAGAACAAGTTCACCCTAGAATATGCTGCACCAAAATAGAGCCCAAACTTGAGCAAATTTGCCAAGAAGCTGGAAAAGGTGGAGAGGCTTGTAACCATTTAGAACCTGGATTTATGCGAGAAATTTGCAGTATTAATTAAGTATTTTCGTGGAGATAAGCTTGAAGATTACAATGAATAATCTGCCAAGTAGAGTCATAGTCGGTAAAACCTTAGGTACCTTTAAAAAGAGATTACAATCCCAGAGCTAAGGAATATAACATATAAGAAGAGATAGGGTGAACGGGGACAGGACGCTTGGGACGAAAGAAACAGATACACGAGGACACAGCTGGAAATTAAGAACTGACAGTATCCATAGAAATATTAGAATAGGTATGATAGGGCTCACAAAGTCAGAAAATAGGGAACCCAGAAGAGGCCAGTTTAAAAGAAGGGGCTAGGAGCCAAGACTCGACCACTTCAGCCACAAATAGGCGAGGAAATAAGTATGTAAGCTCCCCCCCCCCCATACACGCACCCTCGTCCTCGCGAACTCAAACCCACACACATCTAAATATGTATATACGTCTTCCCCGTCTCCCCTCTCTCTCTGCCCCCCCCCCCTCCCCCACTCACACAAAAGTCATCGTTATCCTACAAACCCACGCAATGTACCAAAAGTAATCTCAAGAAGGACACACAACTTTTCCCAGTGACAAGCAGTCATCCTGACGTTGACAGCATCAAAGACTGAGTCGTGTGTGCGGACCGACGTTTAGTGTTCGATCCCCTCGCTTCCATAAATCAAGGTTCCAGGAATTTTTTTAAAATCTGGAGCATTACTCTTCTGAAAATGTAAACAACAAAAGGACGAGATATTTAGTTTTTAATATTCTTAAAAGGTGTTTGTGTATGTATGTATTATTTGTATTATATGTACGTATGTATATCTCAGACCACAGCAGGATTCGAACATGCAAACTCGCCATCAGAGCACACAGTACTTTAACCACACAGCCAAACTCCAGGGTGTATGTGTGTGTGTGTTAGTTACCATTTTGTCCTAGACACATGTCGATTAGACACTAGGCCTGTAGTATGTGTGTGTGTGTGTGTGTGTGTGTGTGTGTGTGTGTGTGTACATAAGATAGAAATGCTGTATATTTTGGCCTCCTCCTGGGTCCTCTACAATACATAAAGCAACTATGAGAGAGAGAGAGAGAGAGAGAGAGAGAGAGAGAGAGAGAGAGAGAGAGAGAGAGAGAGGGACGAACGGAGAGACATAAATTAGTACCCATGTGCATCATTAACTAGTCAATACAACAAGGTAAAAGTCTGCACGTCAATAATGCCACGCTTAATTATATAATATTTTTTCTTGCGCACTAATTTACTCAGCTTTTTATTTTTTACTCGTAGATACTTTTTAAAAATTACAATGTGTGCATATCTAAATATAATAAACAGTTTAATTACGTCATATTAAATATGTTACACAAACTATATATTTAAGACCTTGACAAGTGCTGGGCTGAGTGGTCGTGAGAGTAACTCTCGTGGGCCATGGCAGCCGTGACCTCTGGGTTACCAGTGTTGGTTTCAGTGGTCTGAGTGTCATGGTAGACCATGGCAGCAGAGACCACTGGCTTCCCAGCAATAATTTTCTTTGTCCAGCTATGGACATATATATATATATATATATATATATATATATATATATATATATATATATAAACTTATTAATGCTGTTCGCCATATTTTCAGCGTCTAGCTTAAAGTGTAAATCACAAAGACAGTTTGGCTATACCTTAGCAGGTGACTGTATGGAAAACTAATCTTTGTACTAAACATGCCGGACTGAGCTTGCAAAGATACTGCTCTGCCCTGTCTGATCAAGGCAACTACGCTGGCCTAACCTAACTGATCAAGGTAATTATGCTGGCCTAACCTAACTGATCAGGGTAACTATGCTGGCCGAACCTAACTGATCAGAGTAACTCTGCTGGTCTATCCTGAATGTCCAAGCTAACTACATTGACCTTTCCTAACTGGTCATGATAACTAGATTGATAAATTCTGTTAGGACATGACTGCTAGAATGACTGTATTTAATCGGACAATCTCCGGTCAAAATAACGACCACTACCGTTCGCTGGACGGTCAAGCTAAGAGTCAAATAAATGGGGGTCAGGGCTGTGCCTTTATACGTATATATATATATATATATATATATATATATATATATATATATATATGACATTTTTTTCTGGTGGAAAAGATATGGAGGAGAGGGGAGGAGAAGTTTCAGAGGATGAGATAAGAGGAAGGGGGAAGAGATACAGGAGGACGATAGAATGGAAAGAGAGAGAGAGAGAGAGAGAGAGAGAAGGAACAATAGAAAACAGGGGACGAACAGAAATGATACGTATTGGAAAGAAGGAAGATAAGAGGGAAAAACGAGAGAAGAGGAATGGGAAAATGTGAGGGAGGGGATACGCGAGATGAATGCTGGACGAAAGCTGGGAACAGAGAGAGGTGGGGAATGAAGAGAGGAGAAAATACACGACAGACGGAGAGGAAAGATGAGAGAGGCAGGGAGTAAAGATGGAAAGAAAATGCGAGAGAAACGAGGAAGCCAGAGAGGGAGAGGAAACAAAAGAGGCTAGTAGAGGGAAGTAGCATGGTCCATTGGTGATGGTTTGTGTGTTTGTGGGAATGGTTGTGTTTTTGTTTTGTGTGTGGAGAGAGAGAGGTCACGGTTTGGAAGGGATGTTTGGACGTGTGTGGAATGTCTATATGCGTGTTTGTATGCGGACTACTCTCTATGTTTGCATTTGTGCAGCCAGGGTTATTTATTTCTTATCGTGTGTTTGACGGGGATATATTTATACTGGTGTGTGTTCGTGCGCTCGCGCGAGTGTGTGTGTGGTGGAGGGGGTATATATATTAGGTATTACGTGTTGCTCTATTGAACGCAGTTCATTAATACGAGTTTTAAGTTAAAACGGGATGATAATTTAAAGATTATAAAACACACACACACACACACACACACACACACACACACACACACACACACACACACACACACACACACACACACACACACACACACACACACAGCACTCACTCAGAAGCTGGAGAACATTAAGCAATTTATTTCCAGACTGGTCCCAGAGCCTCACGACACGAGGAACGAGGAAAACTTACGAGCTTAAGTAAATGAAGCCTGATCAGCGCATTAAGTATACTGGTGTAATAGAAAGGTGAGGAGACACACAGACTGATCTACTTTTGACACACCAGGTCGAGAAGAAACAGAAATTAAGCTCCAGAAATGAGAGAAAACAAAAACACAGAAGTGTTGGAAGCAGATTACTTGAATAGATTTAAACAGATTTGCGACACAGTAACAGATAACGATAGCAAACAAATGGTGAAAGAAAGCACGTAAAGTCAGCCTTTTTTTCCAGAACGTTTCGCCCACAATAAGACTTCATCGAACACTTAACAAAGTTCCACAGAAGATAAAGTATTATTAGATTGCAAGTAATGGTGGCTAAACGCTGATAAAATGAAAGCTTGCCCTGCGCCTCGGACATTTTAACAAGTGACTCAACCAGAGAAGATAAGTCTGTTGCTAGACTCGATTTAATGTTGAGAGGCAAACCCCAGAACTATAAATCATGATGCCTCGCAATTACATCTAGATAAATGGTGTTTCCCAAGTTTGTTTTTACTCGTGAAAACAGATATACTTGCTTAAGTTTTAAAATGAAATTGTTTAAGTTTGTACATGAAAGTGTTAGAAAGTGTTATATACTAACTGGTTGAGGCAGCCACTTGTCACATAAAGATTAGTTGGGTAATAATCCCGACAGAGTATTTAAAAAAATCGTTGCTTTACTTTAAATGTAATCCTTATGAAAATTATTTGAGACACTGTATTTTGTGTATAAAATACGGGGCTTTTTTTTTTTTTAAAGTTTAAAAAAGCGTTTTTTGTACCATACTCAAATTATGAGGAAATATTAAAATACTAGTTATGGATAACCTCTCGGAGGAACTGGGTCATCATTTGTCAACACATGTAAACATGGAACGGAATAAATGGTAATTTCTTGGCATTTTGGGTGAAACACACGTAAAAGACACACATGTACTAAGACATTTTGGAAATATTTCGTTGTAAATGGCAAAACCGTGCACCACCTGGGACGAAATTTTTCTTTAAATGGCTTGATTAGTTCTTATGTTGTCTCCAACTATCTAATCCAAAACAAATCAAACCAAACTTTAACTAAAGGTAACCTAACCCATCCTAAACCTAACCCATTCTAAACCTAAAATACCTCTACCTAACCAATCCCAACCCAGCCTAACTTCAAATTTTTGCTAATATCTCTCCAAATATTAAAAAAAAAAACATCCGCCAAAATATTCCATGATATTTATATGCTGTAATAATTAAAACATGCAACATCAGGAGTAATATTCACTATTATCTTGATAATGTGAAATATAACACCGTGTTAAACTAGCAAATCTGAAGGGTAAAAAATTCTTAAAATCTGCCCCTTAAAAAATATCGTAGACTGAGTATATTATAACCAGTATAACAGAGGAGAATGTAATGTGTCGGAGAAGAGAAAAAGGCATCACTTCGACTCAGAAATGCAATTTTGGTTAATTTGTTGATAACTACAGAGCAATTTACGTTCTACAAATGCACGATAAACAAGTATATTCTCAATCTCTCCTTTTCTTTGTCTCTCCCTTTCTTTGTCTCTCCCTTTCTTTGTCTCTCCCTTTGTCTCTCCCTTTCTTTGCCTCTCCCTTTTTTTTTTTTACACAGGGTTTGACAAGGTTAAGGATCCCTAGCTTTATTGACAAGCTATTTACAGGTTAAGGATTCCTAACTTTATTGGCAAGCTAAGAGCTGTTACCTACATCAGCTCATTTGAAAGCATTTTTATTGTTATGAGACATACAAGTAGGGAACAGGATGAAGTTGGAGCCATCTGTGGGCCAGCATTTTCATTTGATCAACTTACTTTATCTCGTTGATATCATAATGTTGTACGAATGTGTTCCATACTCGAGTCATCCTGGGTATATATGATCTCAGATGGAGTGATGTTCTGGAGAAGGGTACAGCCAGAGTGAAGTTGCTGCTTTCTGCCCGTCTTGTGGCATAAAAGCTTGTTTCACGCTGTCCTCGAAGTGGATCCAAGTGTGGTACTTTGACAATATTGGCCCTTTCTTTGCCTCTCCCTTTCTTTGCCTCTCCCTTTCTTTGCCTCTCCTTTTCTTTGCCTCTCCCTTTCTTTATCTCTCCCTTTCTCCCCTTTCTCTCCAATAAAAGTGGAAACAGCAGCTTTATGACGAAGCCGATTTGATAGCGCTCTGGAAGAAATGTTTCTCGTCTGTAGTTACTAAACAAAAGCCATACTCTTCAAACATGACTTTTTGCCAATAGCCAAAAAAACATTTTATTTGCAAATATTTGCGATCAGGTCAGACTGACGCTGCATAAACTAAAGACAAACAGAAATCTGAGGTTCACAAATTCAAAATGAATATTTGAAAGGAAGTTAAAAAAAATCATGGAAAATCCTTGTTGATACTTTTTAACGAGGCTCTTGTAATGGAAGCAGTTCTGCAAGAGTGGAAGCTTCAAAATGTCGCCACACTCATTAAAAATGGAAATTTAAGAACTTTTTTTTAATAATTCTTAACTAATAAATTTAAAAATATTGGTCAAAAATAATAACAATCACTTGGTGCCAAAATATTACTACAGTTAGTGTGTCGTCAATTAATTAAATTACTTAACACGTTTTCTCTAAAAATCTTGCATGTTTAGCCATGATAAACCTCTCAAAGATTTTTATATGTGACTAAATGTAAAAAGAGCCAGTTTCACGATTAATGGACGGAGAATTGAGCCTTCACTATTCCTTACACAGTGACCGACGCGAGTTTAACTCTTCACTTAATATATTTCGATAGGATTTTTCATATAATATAGACACGTGATACAGAAAGGTGTAAGTAGTTAAAATAAAATGTCTTGACAGCAAGACGCGTCAAAACGCTAACAATATAGAATCAAGACTTTATCGAGAAATATAACGAGTTGCACAATTCTTGACAGCAAGACGCGTCAAAACGCTAACAATATAGAATCAAGACTTTATCGAGAAATATAACGAGTTGCACAATTCTTGACAGCAAGACGCGTCAAAACGCTAACAATACAGAATCAAGACTTTATCGAGAAATATAACGAGTTGCACAATTCTTGACAGCAAGACGCGTCAAAACGCTAACAATACAGAAACAAGACTTTATCGAGAAATATAACGAGTTGCACAATTCAAGCAACGACCAAACTCGTTGCAGTGCAATACACCAGGTAAGGGTAAGAAAGACATATGTCTATAATCATTGAAGGATTCAGAGAACCAGATGGCTGTACCTGGCAAGAATGAAGAGGCAGTTTCAGAGAATGTGTACAGGAAATTAAGGAATTTATAATAGAAAAGGAATGAGAAAGATGAGTACATGAGCAGTAAATATTTACAAAACATGGAAGCAACAAGAGACCAACAAAAGACAAGATAGTAAAACAGTTGTTTAAGGAAGTGATTGCTGAAAAAAATTCATGAGGAAACACTTAGGAACAGGGAAGTCTACACATAGGGCTTATGATCTACGAAAATTGATTTAGATTATAACAGGAGTTGGAATAAAGAAGATTAAAGAAACGGTAGAAGACAAGAAGCCAGGACTGGAATTTATTATTATTATTATAATCAAGGGGGAAGCGCTAAACCCGTAGGATTATACAGCGCCTGTGGGGAGGGATGTGGAAGGCATTCAGGCTTAATTCGGGGAACTGGAGCACAGATCCAATTCCCTAAATCAAGAGCCCCTCACCAACATCAAGGAACCTTCCGTGAGGGGCCAGGACTGGAAGGTCCTAGGTAGGCAAATATGAAAAGTAGACAAGGGGAAGAAGAACATTCTCTCACCCTTTTGCTGTTTAATTAGCTTTATATTATTTTAAGCAACGAACTTTCCGACATAATGCCCAGTAAACACAAGAGAGACAGCCTTCATACGCATCTTAAGACATTGATCATCAGAAAGCAACCAGTTATCCACAAACCTCAGCCATCTTGTATTTACAAAGAACCTACTCTTCATTAAGTTTATCCTTGTTTCTGTGTTTGTATTTAGTTTTTATGGTTTTTGGCTGTGAGCGCTGAGTGACCTATAGTCAATTCCGAGCTAATTAAGAGATAGAATGCTTAATTTGATGAAGAATTAGGTTGCATTTTTACTATTGTTAACTTATTATTATTATTTTTTTTATTATCACACTGGCCGATTCCCACCAAGGCAGGGTGGCCCGAAAAAGAAAAACTTTCACCATCATTCACTCCATCACTGTCTTGCCAGAAGGGTGCTTTACACTACAGTTTTTAAACTGCAACATTAACATTAGTTTAGGACAGTCTAAGTTTCGGCATCAGATATAGTATTGGTTATAGTTGTTATAATATTAACAATGTAATAGTAATAGGTATTGTTTCAATATCCGATGTAAGGATTTTCATTCAGTGCAATACATTTGTTTGAATTTTCTTGTGACTCATGTTTGTGTATGGTTTTAAATCAAAAAAAAAAAAAAAAAAAAGTCAGTGCATTAATGTCTCAACTACTACTAAATACAGCCAATGCTTTTTTTTTTTCTTCTTCTTATTCGCCGGTACTCTCCCGGCCCGGGTCTTTTCCAAGTAGTGGTGACCCGGCCTTGGCTCCCTATCTGGGGAGTATCTCGAGACCTAAGTCTCCCATGGGAGGAGGTACAAGTACCCCCTCATCTTTGGGACCAAGTGCCCCCAGGCCTAGTCCCCGCCCTCACGGGGCTCGTAGGGAGAAGCTAGGCCTCTGGTCTGCCATCTGCCCCGCCCCAAAGGGGCTCGTGGGGATGGCAGTCTTATGAGCTGCAGGTGGTAGGAAGCTCAGGCCTTCTCCCTCTCTAGCCAATGCTTAAAGAGGAAACTTAATTAGCAAGAACGAATGTAAATAATACACTGTAGCAATTAAAACTGTAATCCAGTATATGTAGATGGAATTCGTACTATTTGATGAAGATAAGTTGCCAGTGGGACGAGTTGACGATCGTAGGACGGTCAGCCATACTTCAGAATGAACTACGAAGGCACACTATCATCAGCTGGAAAATCTTAAAACTTTGACACACACTATCTTACTAAAGATAATGAAAGCCAGGGTCATCAAAAAAGGCCTAACTTAAGTTTATCAGGGACAGTGGAAACCAGGTGACGTTGTTACTACATATACTTAAAAAAAATTCAGACATTTTACCGAAACCAGTTTAGACACTGCCGTCATACATCTAACTAGGTCTACATGGCCATTTCTCACCATTATTACCACTAATGATTATTCCATTTTATTTCACTTTTCCATTCGTTTCTGTTCTCACTCATTCTTAGCCTGGCTACATGCGTGCCTGGAGGAAGAGATGGTGTCTTCCTTCACACCTGGAGGAAGAATTGGTGTTTTCCTTCATACCTGGAGGAAGAATTGGTGCCTTCCTTCACACCTAGAGGAAAAATTAATGCCTTCCTTCCTACAAATATATACTTCCCCTTACAAACACGCCTGTCTGTTGAAAAGGGGTCTGAGATCGAAATATACTGATATCTTTTATCTATGTTGAATGTCTAAGTATTTCTTCACTTTACACCTACTGTATAATACATTCTCAGTCATATGTAAATATACTCTTTATTCACACTAAATGTCTCCCCAATTTGTCATTCACCTAAATTACACATGACATTGCCCAGGACGTTGACATATCACTTCCATAATTTCATCCCCTCCCCTCAGTCACAAACACCGTAACTCCACCTCAACTCTCGCAAACCTATTCAGCTAACACAATAATAATCTTCCCTGCCCACGTACAGCTACGTTACTCCCTCCTTCTACCCCATACATCCAAACATTACACCCACCTCGTCAACCTCCTACCCCTTGCTAAACCTCATCTTTCCGACACAAACACCAAGAAAGCTTATTAATTCTAAACATTATTTCTCACACTGCATAAAAATATTACTCTTGTTTCTTTTAAATGCAATAAGAACGTAAATTAATGCATAATAAAGCGGATCCTCCGTTCTATGAATCTCCCTAATTACATTTAATATTTAATCCCTTGGCTATTAGGCAACATTAACGTCCATTTAGCTGTTGTTTTTCGTGTGAATTATAGCAAGCAACTTGTCTCTCGTCCTGGGACAAGAATTAAACGGATTTTCCTTGATTTCCACTAAAATAATTATCGTAATTAAGCAGTTATATGCGGTTAAAGACATAAAAAATATAAATATTTCAGTATTTAATGAGGACCATTTGGTTGAAGGTGCTTAGAAGATTACTTAACTGTGTTGTCACTGTATCACACAGACACACACACATACACACGCACCATATATATTTATATATATGATATATAAATCATGTGTAGATACCTTTATGAATACTGGTGGTGGGGAATTTACATAAAAAAAATTGCAAAATATGCGGAAAACCTCTAATTTATGCTGTGGAGCTCCTGGAGCTCCTCAGTCGGGAACCCAAGATGCAGCAAGAGTTACCTCTCTGGATTGTCACATTGAGGCTCTGGAAGAGAAAGGTTACAGCCCTCCGATCTTTGGTGGCTTCGATGTTGGTTTCTGATCCTACTGGGACGAAATGTTGCTCGTGTGCCAAATCCCTGTACTTATTGAGCTTGTGATCAACGGCACCGACCTGCTGACACCTCGCCAGAATTCACAAATTAAACACCATTGTATATAAATATAATAAAATCAATAAAAAATGTAGCAGAGGCAGAAGAAATAGTAATAGTAGCAGTAGTAGCAGCAGTAGCAGCAGTAGCAGCAGTAGCAGTAGCAGCAGTAGCAGCAGTAGCAGCAGTAGCAGTAGCAGCAGTAGCAGTAGCAGTAGTAGTTGTACTGAGACGTAAACCTTCACTAGAAAAACAACGCAAATTGAATAAGAGTCAATTAGTATGTAAACCGATAGATTGAAAATCCGAATCATTGGATCTATGGGATTAAAAAAAAAATCCAAGCAACTTACCCAGAGAATAAAATATTGCTAAAGCAAACACGAAGAGAAAACCTACGACTGACAGCAAAGTCGACAACAGAAAAAAATTATGCTGTTGAATTGACAAGTTAGTCTACTCTGATTTATTACATTACATCTGTTCAATGATTAATGATCCTACACTCATACACCTTTTCATTAATTTATGATCCTCCTCTCATAGCTGTACGTTTATTAATACTTTTACACTTACCTGGTCGCTGAATAAAAATTCAACACCGGCATACCTATTCATTGATTAAAAGTCCTGAACTCACTTGGACATTGATTAATAAGCTCAGGCCTGTTCGATGGTTAATAATTACACACACACACACACACACACACACACACATACGATCCATTCATAGCTTTAAGCAGAGGTATGATAAAGCTCATGGTGAAGGGAGAGTGACC
>NC_091336.1:24005711-24020711 GCF_038502225.1 Cherax quadricarinatus | reverse complement strand
CGGGAGGGAAGTAGCTTCAGACTGGGAGGGAAGTAACTTCAGACCGGGAGGGAAGTAGCTTCAGACCGGGAGGGAAGTAGCTTCAGACTGGGAGGGAAGTAGCTTCAGACCGGGAGGGAAGTAGCTTCAGACTGGGAGGGAAGTAACTTCAGACCGGGAGGGGAAGTAGCTTCAGACCGGGAGAGAAGTAGCTTCAGACCGGGAGGGAAGTAGCTTCAGACTGGGAGGGAAGTAACTTCAGACCGGGAGGGAAGTAGCTTCAGACTGGGAGGGAAGTAACTTCAGACCGGGAGGGAAGTAGCTTCAGACCGGGAGGGAAGTAGCTTCAGACTGGGAGGGAAGTAGCTTCAGACAGAGAGGGAAGTAACTTCAGACCGGGAGGGAAGTAGCTTCAGACCGGGAGGGAAGTACTTCAGACCGGGAGGGAAGTAGCTTCAGACCGGGAGGGAAGTAGCTTCAGACCAGGAGGGAAGTAACTTCAGACCGGGAGGGAAGTAGCTTCAGACAGGGAGGGAAGTAACTTCAGACCGGGAGGGAAGTAACTTCAGACCGGGAGGGAAGTAGCTTCAGACCGGGAGGGAAGTAGCTTCAGACCGGGAGGGAAGTAACTTCAGACCGGGAGGGAAGTAACTTCAGACCGAGAGGGAAGTAGCTTCAGACCGATAGGGAAGTAGCTTCAGACCGGGAGGGAAGTAGCTTCAGACCGGGAGGGAAGTAACTTCAGACCGGGAGGGAAGTAACTTCAGACCGGGAGGGAAGTAACTTCAGACCGGGAGGGAAGTAGCTTCAGACCGGGAGGGAAGTAGCTTCAGACCGGGAGGGAAGTAACTTCAGACCGGGAGGGAAGTAACTTCAGACCGGGAGGGAAGTAACTTCAGACCGGGAGGGAAGTAACTTCAGACCGACATTTTCTTTCAGATTCTTATTTGCATGGTATCAAATAACCTGTTTATCCAAATACTCGTAATTTTTAGTAGTAAAAAAATTTAAGGAAAATAAACATTGTGGTTAATTTTAAGTACTTGATCAACTTTTTTTTTCCTTTCAAGCTTCATAATGATGTTGGCCATTAGTGAGAGGAGCTGGAGCGTGCTTTGTGTACGAAAATAGAAGTGTTGCGTGCTTCCATGCATTACTTACCAAAGAAATGAATGTTAAGCGTGAAAAGCATAAGTATCTCCCATGAAGAGAACTTAATAAGTCCCAAGACACAACACTCATGGCTTACTCTGCTGGAAGTTGCAACAAAACAGAAAGACACTATTGGAATGGTACAGAAATTTTAGAGAATCTTTTTCCAGAATTTTTCTTCCACAGATATTGTGGGCACTCATTCACAATGACTAGATGCTTAGGAAAATCCAGAAGTACCTCCAATAAGAGATTGATTTCATCTTAAACACCAGAAGATCCCACAGAAAGCTGTGTATCAGGAAACAAAACTGATTCAAGTGACACTGTCAAAAGTGATGAGACGCTCCAAGAACGTGCCTGTCGTAAAATAAAGATGAGAGGTTATTAGCAATTATTATAGAAATAGGAGCAGAACACTGATATGCCTTTTCCAATAAGCTGCATGCAAAATTTGCAAAGCAAATGTTCATTATTTTGAGGATTCTAAAAACGAAATTGATCCTTACGCAACTACTGAAAGAGATGCTTATTGAATTTTTTAAATATATTCCATAAGACGTTCAAAAAAATGGATTGTTCTTATGGCTATTCGAACCAACAGGCTAAAAGCGTCAATACATATTTTCTGTGAACAATAGAAAGTTAGTAATTGCTCTGCATTCTTTTCTACGAGATGATGTGACAGAAAACATGGACATAGAGAGAGAGAGAGAGAGAGAGAGAGAGAGAGACAGAGAGAGAGAGAGAGAGAGAGAGAGAGAGGGAGGGAGAGAGAGAGAGAGAGAGAGAGGGAGGGAGAGAGAGCATTACTCAAGAGGAAATAATTGAGCAGGAACAAGTCAATTGATGTATAATTATATTTGATATCAAAGATCACGGCAAATGATAACGTGACATCATGGTCTTATCATTACTGTCAGTCAGACAGTAATGATAAGATTTGATATTACACAGTCCCTCAGAAGGTAAGTGTATAGCGCAATTTGGAGAAAATGGCTACGAAAAGATTTACATGTCCTGTTCTCTGTTGACAGTGCTATGAAAATAGACACCCAAGACAGAGATCAGTAGTTGACTGTAAACCAGGTCAACCTGCATCTCATGATCGACTGTATCTACAGACGTCGAACTGCAACAAAACTGTTCTTTGCTGAAATATATCTGTATGACCAATATTTTCGAGTGCACAGACTTGTACAGACTGTTGTCCGCCCGAGACAATCAAGAACCTGATGCTGGCCATGTTACTTGTTAAACACAAAATTTAACTGGTGACGAAAAATTATAGTGCTAAAACAAGAACAATTGTCAAGCAGAATAGCTGGTCTATATCATAAAAATGTTCTATTTAAGCAATATAATCAAATGCAAAATATACCTAAGATACTCTAACAAACCCAACAATTTTACACTATCTAATATAGCATTTACTCCAGATTTGGCAAAATTCGTCGGATTATTTGAACCTCAGATATATTTTGGATTTGAAGACTGTTTAAATAGAATTTTTTCGTTTTTCTTTTTGATATAAACCAAGTATTATGCTCAGTAGTGGCTCTTAATTGTACTCTGGATGATTGGATAATAGATGATTGGATATTAGTCGAAATTCTTTACAATTCGGCCATTTCTATTCCTAATTTTATCCCTTATGAGACACAGATAATAATGATGTTGTTTAGAAATATTACATTGGCTGTTATGCTGAAGAATAACACCAGATTACAGCTTTTGCTATGAGATTTCTTCATCAAGTTTTCCCTTCAAAAAAAAAAGTTTAGCCTTGCGTTTAAAAATGGAAATACTCTCTCTTGGCTGCTCACGTGTAACGTGTCGGAGAGTAACTCCCAGTTAATTTGCAAAGTTCAAACTAAGTAATGCTATCTGGATGAATATTAAACTAAGAGCCAAAAAAAGGAGTCTTCACGGAGAGCAAAATTTATAGATGAATATTTGATGCGATACATGACTAAACTTTTAAGAAAATAAAGATTCTGATGAAGTACAGCTTTAGTGTTATTGTTCCACTGGTGTTTAGTTCATTCTTCAGGGTGCCTTGAGTAAATTATTTAATAAAGTAAATTATTTTTAATAATTATAATAGTTATAATTTGTTTCATGATAACTTTGTGATCAGCTCATTGTATATGTTATGAGGATCATTTTATTGTGGTTATTTCAAAGATCAACTAATTCTGATATCGGGATAATTTTACTCTAACTTATCAGGATCTGTTCACTGTAACTGTGAATGAGTTCAGTTCACTGTTATAGTGATCAGTTCACTGTGAATATTACTGGAATTGGTTCATTGTAACTGTTATTATTTTAACATCACTGTGTTATTGTTATTAGGATCAGTTAATTGTGTCAGTTATTAAGAATTAGCTAAGCTGTAGTGGTTATTTTTTTTCCCTGCCCAAGTTATTGGGATCAGCTTAATGTATTATTGCATCAGTTTACCGTGAATTTTATTGGTATTTTAATAAGTGTAACAGAGATCATTTCAGCAATTTATTGAGATTAATTCCATTAGAGTTAACGGGATCAGTTCATCGTGACTGTTAATCTCATCATTTCACTGGGACTGCGGTAATGGATTGATTGTGACTCTCGAGCAACTGATCTTTGCTCTTCAACGCTGCGGTCAGAGTCATCACCAATGCATCACCTTCGTACCGCGGTCTTGCATGAATTTCTGACACGTTTCACCTTTAAAACCGGTTTTCCTCTACGTTTAGAGGGAAAATATATTTCCTACGCTTTCAGCATTTTCCTCTCCCTGTCCATTTATTAATTCTGTTATATTTTAAAATTCCAGGATTTTCTCAAGCTCTTGTGCGTTCTTAATTAGGCAGCATATTAGGTTACTAGAATGAGGTAAGTTATGTATAACTTTTTCATGTTTATAACTGGATTGGATGCATTTCCCAGTCTCGTGTTTGACAGGTCAGGTATAGCAGGTTTGGTGATAAATTCCCTCCAGGTCATTTTCTTTGTCAAATTCCCAGACTTGTTTCCCCTCTGGTTTATTATCTGTCGCAGGTTTTCCTTTTTATGCCCCTCTAGAATTCTTGTAGATGTTAGGACTGAAATCGTGCAACATTTTCTTGATAATTTCTCTAGTTTAAACCTCCTAGTTTCTTGAACGTAAATGGTGTACAATACCAACATGATGGAAAAAGAGACACCTGCAATATAATGCGATCCTTTATTGACAGCGTTTCGCCCATACAGTGAGCTTGATAAAGTGGCTTGATAAAACCCACTGAGTGACTGAAACGTCATAAAAAGAAAAAATCTTATACCGCATTTATGCTTCTTTTTCCGTCTTCTAGTTTCTTGCTATCGTCTTCCCTTCGTATTCTCTTGAACACTTTAATCATCAGTGAACTTCAATATGTATGAGTATTTTTCTTTCAATTATTCTTTAAGGGGATTTAGTGCATTAATAATGGTAAATATTCCTTCAGTATATCTAACTTGACCCTTAGGGGTTTAGTGTTTCTTCCTGAGAATATTCTTTAAAATCGTCGCCTTAAGTAAGGTCCAACACCAATATGCTTTCTAGAGTTTTTTTTTTTTTTTTTTTTTTTTTTTTTTTTGCAACATGACCACCCCTCCTTCAGAGCCTGCACTCTGAAGGAGGGGTTTCAATGTTGCAGTTTAAAAACTGTAGTGTAAAGCACCCTTCTGGCAAGACAGTGATGGAGTGAATGATGGTGAAAGTTTTTCTTTTTCGGGTCACCCTGCCTTGGTGGGAATCGGCCAGTGTAATAAAAAAAAAAAAAAAAAAAAAAAACTCTAGAAAGCATATTGGTGTTGGACCTTACTTAAGGCGACTCTTGCAAGTTTTGCTCTGAATAAAATAACTTTTCTCGCCGGTTCTGTCAACCTTGCTTATACCGTCATCTTGTTAGAGTTTATTGTGGACAGTGTTAAAGGCGTTCCCAGACTCAACGAATATGCATTGTGTCCACCCCTCTCTATCCTGCTCGAGTTCGATCAACCTCTCGTTGAATTCAAGTTGGTTCACGAGGAAGTGTTTGACATCTGTAAACCCATGTTGATTTTCAGCGACAATTCCCTTTCTCTCCACGTGTTCAAGAACTCTTCCTAATTAAATTCCACATCACTTTGCAGCGTGTGTGAGTGAGTGTGTGTGTGTATTTTACCTGTGCACATTGGTGTACGTCTGTCTACGTGTGCGCATGTGAGAGAAACAGAAAGAGTCGTGTAGACACGCACAGATTAGAGACTGCGCTTGGAGTGCCAGATGTTTACGAACCTAAACAAGTATAATTGTTCAGCTGTGTTTGTACACCTGATTGTGTTGAACAGAGCTATCGGCAGAGCTGGCGGTTCTTGTTGCTGCTTCTGCTGTTGCCTTCCACTCTTGCTTCTTGTGCTTATGCTGCTGTTGTTGCTGCTTCTTCTACTGCTGCTTCCACTCTTGCTTTTTATGCTTATGTTGTTGCTGCTTTTGTTGCTACTGCTGCTGCTGCTCCTATTTATGGTGTTGCTGTTCTGCTGTTGCTGCGGTGGTTGTTGCTGGTAATGATGCTGATTCTGCTGCTTTTAAATGCTGCTGCTTCATATGCTAATTCTGTTGCTGCGTCTACTGATGCTTCTTCTGTTGCTGCTTCCGCTGCTACTGCAATTTATGCTGCTTCTGCTGCTTCTTTGCTGTTGATTCTACTGCTGGTGCTGCTGCTGCTCCTGCTGACGCTGCCACTGTTTTTACAAACAGTGCCGGCTAATGATGCAACGGAGAGTGCTCCAGCTTTCATGTTGGGACCGGGCCACGGGGGACGATGATCCCAAAATTTGACCCGGTAGCCTTCAGTTAAAACCTCTTGTAAACCATCCCATTTTTTACTGCTCTATTAACACGAAGATTTTTCTAGTATCCATTCAGCATCTCTTCTTAGTTTATTTCTAGGCCTCTAGATCTTACCAATGAAGAAAGAAATCTTCCCAGCTTAATTTATGTGCAATTATTTGTGTGTGTGTGTGTGTGTGTGTGTGTGTGTGTGTGTGTGTGTGTGTGTGTGTGTGTGTGTGTGTGTGTGTGTGTGTGTGTGTGTGTGTGTTTGACGCTGTTACTCGAGTAAAAGTTTTCTAATTTTGAAATAGAGTGGAGGAGGAAGAGTGAATATGAAGTTTCCTGTGACAGTCTTTTATCTCTCACTATTTCTTTTCCATCTTTCCATCCTGTTGGCTTCCCTTCCACAAGAAAACACACCGCTGAACGAAGATTCCGCCACACGTATGTACAGATTCCTGTTGTAAGCAGAGGGAAGTATTTTGCTCATTCTCCAAATTATACATACATATTCGTAGCCTCGAATACCTCAGAGCTGTAATAACAAACCAAGACTGAAGCGGAGCATTGGATGTATTCTGCTAATGAAAGATGCACTTGTGGCCTGCCTAGCTGCCTGCTGGCCTGGCTGCCTACCTGCCGGCTGGCTGCCTTCCAGCCAGCCTGCTGTTCTGTCTGCCTCGTCTTTAACATCATACCATGAGAATAAGAAATAATTTAAGTCAGGTAAAGTCAGATAAGATTAAGTAAGATTACATGCCCTATCGGTTGCTGGAAATAATAAAACCGTAATATACTTTTGTAACAACTATTAAAAATACATTTATCCATAAACCAAAACAAAAAGTTTATTTCATGCATAAACTGAGAAATAAATCCCAATCAAATGATATTATTACATATTTTGAATTCACAACCAACACGGAGTTCAGAGAAGGGCTTTTAGATCTTTCCTAAACAATTATCAGTAGAGAGAGAGAGAGAGAGAGAGAGAGAGAGAGAGAGAGAGAGAGAGAGAGAGAGAGCCAGAAAATAGATCAGAAAAAAAGGTGAGGAAAACTTAATAATATTTTTAATATTAATGAATAGCATTAATTGCAATTAAAAATGTCTAAATAAATATCTCGCCTACACTTTAAAAAATTCCAAATCCAGGAAACATAACCAAGAGGAAAAAACAAGGACACTACATTATAATAATTAGGGATGATAATAGTAACTCTCTGCTTCTATATTACGTTTATTCGATCATCAGGATCAATGGAAAGTGATACACGGATAAGTGTTATACATTACCTGGAGAAACTGCAGAATATCAGTTGATCTGATCCATGAAAACACAAACACAAACCGACTGCTACTTTGGACAAGATAAATAAAAGAGTTTCATGTCTTCGAATATTTAATACATAAACTGCACAGGATATTAGCATGAAATCTGTACTGTACAAATATACTGTATGACAGGGATATAAATATTCAAATCTCTTCCCACCATGTTATATAAGGTTCTTACACTCGTACACTATATATATATATATATATATATATATATATATATATATATATATATATATATATATATATATATAATATAAGTGACCCCCAAATACGCGGAGGTTATGCACCAAGACCAACCGCGGATTTTGGATCCGGTTAAAAAGATGCCTACAAATGCCTATTTTTTATAGTTTAAACCCAAAATATGCCCTCAAAACTTTAATTTCAAACTCAGCTTCATACATAACCCTTAAAAAAATGTAAAGATAAAACCGTATACAGTCCTGTACTCTCTTTCCCACAGTGCTAGAATATAAAATACCGATGTTACCCCCATATATACTGTAAAATATGCAAGCCCATTTATTTTGGTATTCTGTAATTCATGTAATCCCGTTTTCTTTGGTATACGTTTCGGAGAATATACGGTAATAATTTGTGTCTTTTCTGTAGCATTATATTATGTTTTATAATGAAATTTTGCTTAATTTATATTAATATTTGTTACAAAATTATATTTTTCTTAATATTTAGCGTTAAAACGCATATAAATTATAATATATATATATATATATATATATATATATATATATATATATATATATATATATATATATATATATATATATATATATATATATATATATATATATATATATATATATAATTATTATGTCGTGCCGAATAGGTAAAACTGGTCAATTAGCAAGAACTCTTTTAAAATTAAGTCCTTTCTAAAATTTTCTCTTGTACATTTAAAGATATTTTTTACGTAAAAATTAATAATTTTGAGCCTAAAGAACCTTAGGAAACTTACCTAACCTTATCATAACGAGCGCAATTTAATTTAGCCTAATTCAAATATATATAATTTAGATAAGTTTACAGTAATTTAATAATAAACAAACACAATGAGATATATTTTTTTTCGTTAGGTTCAGAATGATTTTCGAGAAATTTTCGTTTGTCTTATTCGCCAGGAAGAGCATTGCTATTTAAGCGAAAATTGCAAGTTTTACCTATTCGGCACGACATTATATATATGTATATATATATATATATATATATATATATATATATATATATATATATATATATATATATATATAATTAGGTAATTAGGCAGTGTCACCAGGGACAAATATACAAATCTTTCACACAATACATGCTAAAGTATGGTACATCTATTATTTACCATGAGAGAGAGGCTATCCAGTGATATTCACTCTCTCAATATTTCATGTTTTTCATCTTTGACTTGCGTCCGTGTGTATAAATTCAAGAAACAGCGACGCTTCCTCTGAGTGATCGTACATTAACAGCTTTGTGAGGGAGATAACCATATAAATATTTATAACTATATTAAAAATATATTCGGGGCCTGCCGACGAGATTTGGTTCATTAAAATAGGCTTTAATATTCTCTTCCGTCATATGTGCATTGATTCCCTCCTGGCTCTTGATCCAGGTAACTGGAATTGGCTTTTCCCAGGCACCGTTTGACGTCTACGGGTATAGTGCTTCCTCCTGATTACAATAAGTACTTAGTCCCTAATACAGGTGTTAAATGCAAATACGTAACTCTGCAAATACGTAACTACCATTTTTCACTGTTAAGTTAGAATGCGTTTAGCTGTTTAGGGAATGATGGATCGAGCCTCCACGATTACCTCCACTGAAGGCCTGCACTCATTTTTCGTTTTTTATAATAATTATAATAGTAATTATAGTAATAATTTTGTACATATTCTGAGGAAAGAACGCTGATTTAGCGTAATTGGCAGTACTCGTTTTGCAAAACTAGAGGCAGTTCTGCGTTTAATATTTGTTAATGTTTGTTACTGATGTTAAATAAGCCCATTTAAACTTAGACTGAACTTAAATAGGCTAGTTATAAATCATTCATTATTTTAATATAATTACATTAGCAGAAAAGTTAGCACTTTGTGTTTAATTCGCAATTTGAACTCTGTTAATTTACTTAAATATATTTATCAATACAAAATGGGAATTGACACAGTTACTTTTTGCTGATGATACTGTGCTTATGGGAGATTCTAAAGAAAAATTGCAAAGGTTAGTGGATGAGTTTGAGAATGTGTGTAAAGGAAGAAAGTTGAAAGTGAACATAGAAAAGAGTAAGGTGATGAGGGTATCAAATGATTTAGATAAAGAAAAATTGGATATCAAATTGGGGAGGAGGAGTATGGAAGAAGTGAATGTTTTCAGATACTTGGGAGTTGACGTGTCGGCGGATGGATTTATGAAGGATGAGGTTAATCATAGAATTGATGAAGGAAAAAAGGTGAGTGGTGCATTGAGGTATATGTGGAGCCAAAAAACGTTATCTATGGAGGCAAAGAAGGGAATGTATGAAAGTATAGTAGTACCAACACTCTTATATGGGTGTGAAGCTTGGGTTGTGAATGCAGCAGCGAGGAGACGGTTGGAGGCAGTGGAGATGTCCTGTCAAAGGGCAATGTGTGGTGTAAATATTATGCAGAAAATTCGGAGTGTGGAAACTAGGAGAAGGTGTGAAGTCAATAAAAGTATTAGTCAGAGGGCCGAAATGGGGTTGTCGAGGTCGTTTGGTCATTTAGAGAGAATAGATCAAAGTAGAATGACATGGAGAGCATTTAAATCGGTAGGAGAAGGAAGACGGGGTAGGGGTCGTCCTCGAAAAGGTTGGAAGGAAGGGGTTAGGGAGGTTTTATGGGCGAGGGGTTTGGACTTCCAGCAGGCGCGCATGAGCGTGTTCAATAGGAGTGAATGGAGACGAATGGTATTTGGGACCTGACGATCTGTTGGAGTGTGAGCAGGATAATATTTAGTGAAGGGATTCAGGGAAACCGGTTATTTTTATATAGCTGGACTTGAGTCCTGGAAATGGGAAGTACAATGCCTGCACTTTAAAGGAGGGGTTTGGGATATTGGCAGTTTGGAGGGATATGTTGTGTATCTTTATACGTATATGCTTCTAAACTGTTGTATTCTGAGCACCTCTGCAAAAACAGTGATTATGTGTGAGTGAGGTGAAAGTGTTGAATGATGAAAGTATTTTCTTTTTGGGGATTTTCTTTCTTTTTGGGTCACCCTGCCTCGGTGGGAGACGGCAGACTTGTTAAAAAAAATATTTATCAAAATAAGTGGTTCCAATTTTCGATTTTTTTCTGTATCGTCACAACTTGTTTCATGGACTTTACATGTTTGGACCTCCCCCCCCCCCACACATATATTCATTCATTCATTATATGTATGTATAAAAAAAGAAAACAGAAAAATGGGCGGTTCGAGCCTTCAGTCCACCTTTTTGTTTATTCATCGATAGTTGTTCAATACGAATTAAATTGAGGTCAAATATATATAATATTTATAATTCACACATCTCGGTGTATAAATAATCATAAAAAATAAAAATTAAAACTAATAATAATGATAGCAATGATGCTAATAACCGTTAGACGCCCCTACATAAAGCTCACTTTTAATATAACTTTACATACTACAGGACTTGAAGATTAATTTATATTTGGGATATTCTTGGTTTCTTGAGTATTTACACTTTAAAGAATGGAAATCTCATGAGTGGGAGGGTTAATGTCTGTTGCTTCAATTGAGGTCATGGTGTTCAGGACAAGATCATATGTTTTATGACTTGTCAGTTGTATTTATGTACCCAAGAATCAAGTTTTATATTTGCTCTCTCTCTCTCTCTCTCTCTCTCTCTCTCTCTCTCTCTCTCTCTGTTTCATGATTTTCGCACAGTTTCTTAAACTCGGGAAACACATCTTTCTTCACTTCATCTAATGCAATGTACATAGTTTTACGATTTGAAATCTTTTTAGTTATTGCCAGATTAGAGCAAGTGATTCCCTGATAGGATTTGCCAGTATTAATCGGTCTGGAATAAAGCAAATCCTTTGTATTTTAATAATCATATTTGGTATAGTTTTTCTATTCACATGACAAGTGATCACCAGACGCTTGTGACTACAGGCAAGAGTATAACCATTTAACTAGGTTGCATGTAACTGCTCTCTCAATCACTTGTTTCCATTGGCTGCTCTACAAACCCAGCCAAGAAAAAGAGTGGGTTATTATCTTAAACGGTTTTAAAATTGGTTTGATGAAAGAAAAACTTGGAAAAATAACCGACTGGAATTTGCATGACCCTTAATGGAACACTTACTTGTCATAGGAATGTTTATTTTGTGAGTATGGCTGTACTGCAGATAACTACAGCAAAAACAAGACATGCTACGGTGAAAGTTTTTGTCAGGCAACGTTTCGCTCTGTGTAGACAGATATCACTACTTGATAAAGTTCCACAATGAGCTTAACGTTGTTCTGATACAAGCTTGCTCCCCAGCGTGTTTGTCTTCAGTTATTTCATGGATTTGTTGAGTACTGGGCGAAAGAGGATTGAGAATGTACAGCGAACATTGAGAAATTTGTTAATTTAAGTTATTGATGTATTTTACATTTGGTATAAATATATACAAAGTGGAGCATTTCACACTATGAAACTGAAATGTTTAAAATACAATCAAAGAAACCTAGTGCAAGAAAAGAAAGAATAAAGAGCGAGAATGAAAGAGAGAGGGGGAGAGGGAGAGAGAGAGAGAGAGAGAGAGAGAGAGAGAGAGAGAGAGAGAGAGAGAGAGAGAGAGAGAGAGAGAGAGGAGAGAGAGAGAGAGAGAGAGAGAGAGAGAAATAACGACACGGCAAAACGAGCGAGAAACCTACTATTTACATTTTAACTATTTACAATATTTACAAAAGAAAACAGAAATAAGTCTGCAGCAGAGCTCGAGAAATGGCTCTTCCATTCTCTTGCTTGCATTCTTGTTTCTTTGTTTATTTTGATTACTATAATGCATGTCTCATTGCCTCCTTTCTCTTGCTTTCCTTGTTTCATCTAGATCGACACACCACAGATGTTTGCAGGCAGGAAAAATGTTTGCATGTAAATATGTTTAAAGTGATGTAGTTATGAGAATCGATGTAGTCATGAGAATCGATGTAGTCATGAGAATCGATGTAGTCATGAGAATCGATGTAGTCATGAGAATCGATGTAGTTATGAGAACTGATGTAGTCATGAGAATTGATGTAGTCGTAGTCAGGAGAATCGATGTAGTCATGAGAATCGATGTAGTCATGAGAATCGATGTAGTCATGAGAATCGATGTAGTCATGAGAATCGATGTAGTCATGAGAATTGATGTAGTCATGAGAATTGATGTAGTCATGAGAATTGATGTAGTCATGAGAATTGATGTAGTCATGAGAATCGATGTAGTCATGAGAATCGATGTAGTCATGAGAATCGATGTAGTCATGAGAATTGATGGTCATGAGAATCGATGTAGTCATGAAAATTGATGTAGTCATGAGAACCAATGTAGTCATGAGAATTGATGTAGTCATGAGAGTCTGTGCAGTCGTATGAATTTGCGTATTATGTGAATTAATGTTCTGATGTGACGATGTCTTGTCTATACAGCAAATACTGTATATACATCTGCATTTATGAGGATTTGTGACGTGATGTAGAACGGTGTGTGGTATGGGATGCTATGCACAATCATGTGTAGTATGTGACATGAGCATTCATGTCACGTAGTCATATTTGATTGTGGTTTTATATATAATTAAATTTAATTATGCATAGTTATGGTGTGATGTGCAGTCATGGGAAGTAATGTTTGGTCATGCGAAGTTGTGAACTGTCATGTGAAACTGTTGTCATACATGCAGTCATGTGAATTTGTGCAGTTATGAGAGTTTATGAGCAATCATGTGAAGTTATGTGAGATGGGAATTTGCGTGCAGTGTTTGAGACTGTGCATTCACGACAAGTTGAATGAAGTTATTTGAGGTATGAAATCCATTCTTGACGTCGTTGGCATATGTCGGTTTCTAAGTTGGTCTCCATGTTGGTCTCTTATGTTGTTCTCGTTGGTAGCTGTTGATCTCTTACAAGCCTCGTTGTTGGTAACTAAGCTGTTGTAAAAAAAAGTATGTTCTAAATTGCTGCCTCTCTCTCTCTCTCTCTCTCTCTCTCTCTCTCTCTCTCTCTCTCTCATATATATATATATATATATATATATATATATATATATATATATATATATATATATATATATATATATATATATATATATATATATATATTAGTGTGTGTGAAAATTAATTTTTATCTTCAGTGTTATCAAATATATATGTGCATAGGACATATATTTTGCACACTGTCTCATTCATACTTAAAATGCATGCGCGCGCGCACACACACACACACACACACACACACACACACACACACACACACACACACACACACACACACACACACACACACACACACACACACACACACACACACACACACACACACACACACACACACACACACACACACACACACACACATTCATTAATTTTAATTTCTTGAAAATTTAAATATATTTAGTAATCAGAAGGAAAACAATCGAATTTAACCTGAATCTGATATACAGTGAGCATAGCTATAAATATTACTCAACACTTTGTGTAGCTCTCAACCTTCCGTCTTCCCTGGGATCTCTCTCTCTCTCTCTCTCTCTCTCTCTCTCTCTCTCTCTCTCTCTCTCTCTCTCTCTCTCTCTCTCTCTCTCTCTCTCTCTCTCTCGCTCTCTCGCGCTCTCTCTCTCGCTCTCTCTCTCGCGCTCTGTCTCTCGCTCTCTCTCTCTCTCTCTCTCTCTCTCTCTCTCTCTCTCTCTCTCTCTCTCTCTCTCTCTCTCTCTCTCGATCTCTCTCTCGCTCTCTCTCTCGCTCTCTCTCTCGCTCTCTCGCTCTCTCTCTCTCTCGCTCTCTCTCTCGCTCTCTCGCTCTCTCTCGCTCACCTGACCGAGCACTAGACGGAGCTCTCGTGGTTGCCGCCCTGGGAGCACGTAACAACCATGGTTCTGACGGGGGCGCAGGTGGGGGTATCCTTCGGGCACAGGTCTGGCTGCCCCCGAGGAAGCGGCTCTCCTGGGGAGCTCCTAGGACAAGGCGAAGGAGGGGAACCACAATCTTCCGGGAAGAAGGATGTGAATGGAGGAGGATGTGGATTCATTTGAGCTAGTGGGATTGAAGGAAGGAAGGAGGCAGAGCAGGAGGGGGTTAAAGAAGGGCAGGGAAAGGAAGAGGATACCTCGGGAGGTAAAACGCTCTGGTTGGCTACTGAAGAAGAGGTATCCTCCAAGAGGGCGTCTGTTTCCCTCGGTATCCCTGTAGACACCTGAAGAATAAGAGACGAGAAGGGTGTCACTGAAAAATACTCGAAATTAAACCTAAATATTGAACAAAATATATTTCTTTATGAATAAGAGACTTGTGCAACATTTAGGAATCTATACTGAGGAAACGGATCGCCAGCCAGTGGCTTCTTAGGCAGCCAGTGGCTTCTTAGGCAGCCAGTGGCTTCTTAGGCAGCCAGTGGCTTCTTAGGCAGTCAGTGGCTTCTTAGGCAGCCAGTGGCTTCTTAGGCAGTCAGTGGCTTTTTAGGCAGCCAGTGG
>NC_091336.1:23925711-23998211 GCF_038502225.1 Cherax quadricarinatus | reverse complement strand
TTTTGTGTGGCGTTATCATGTCTTCTCCTGTCCTCTATTGTCGTCAGGACAGTTTCCCTTGGCTTAACCTCTCCTCGAAGGCCATACCTCTTAGCTTCGTGACTAGTCTTGTTACAAACCTTTGCACTTTCTCCAATTTCTTGACGTGCTTGATCATGTGTGTTTTCCATATTGATGCTCCAATATGGGCTTGACGTACACTGTGTATGTGTGTGTGTGTGTGTGTGTGTGTGTGTGTGCGTGCGTTCGCTCGCGCGCGCGCACACGTGCGTTCGTGTGTAAATACTTGCTTACAGTTACCAATTTGAGCTTAGTTT
Source organism: Cherax quadricarinatus (assembly GCF_038502225.1). Lineage (NCBI taxonomy): Eukaryota > Metazoa > Arthropoda > Malacostraca > Decapoda > Parastacidae > Cherax > Cherax quadricarinatus. Next base: position 23,997,894 of record NC_091336.1, on the reverse strand, counting down.
GAACTCTTTCAACCAACTCTCATGAATTAACCATCAGATCGTTTTTTTGAACCCCTGAACGGCGTTCATTCTAAGTGCCATTACACACTTCATTTTATCACTCAGGTCGAAATGTTTTCTGATATCCTTGTGGGTCATTTGAGAGTTACATTTCCACTGGTGTCCTCTTGTTACGTTCCTGGTAAAGTCTGTGTTTTTGTTCTGACTATGCCGAGTAGTATTTTCCACGCCCTTGTTATGTTTTTTTTTTTTTTTTAGAAAGTAATTCTGCAGTCAGTTTTATGTTAAATGAGTCGACCCTGTTTCACCAGTCAATGAGTGACTGGTGAAACAGGATCTCTCTCTCTCTCTCTCTCTCTCTCTCTCTCTCTCTCTCTCTCTCTCTCTCTCTCTCTCTCTCTCTCTCTCTCTCTCTCTCTCTCTCTCTCTCTCTCTCTCTCTCTCTCTCAAGAGCAGCCTTCTTGCCGCTAATGGATGGCTCACAATATTCTCTCTCATTTCTTGATATCGGTCAGCGTGGCTCCATAGCTCCACCTATTATGTATCTTCCAGCTGACCACAGACCACTCAATGACCTGAACTACATTTATGCCAATTTCTGCCAGACTTAAACCTAGTACATTACGCAAAATGTTGTAGACTCCCAGGCACATCATACCTCGCCATTTGATAATGGTCGCACCCAAGCTAACTTCATTCAGAGGTCTGAGTGGCACCGTCGCTTCTTCCGATGTAGATGAAGACTGATTTCTAATTATCCTTTGCTGTTAGGTGAATGGTTCAGAGAACCGACATGTTGATAAATTAGACACGTGCAACTCTTAGCTATCTTTATTGAGGAAACGTTTCGCCACACATTGCTTCATCAGTCCATACAAAGAAGAATCGTGAAGAGCAGGAGGAGAACGAGGTAATCAGTCCCTCAACCTTGAGTCGATGTGGTCAGTCCATCAATCTTGAATAGAATACAGCATATGAGCGGAGAAGTGGCTTATATACCGTAGGCAGGAGAGGTGTAGCAGTCGTAGGTGGTGTCACGACTGCTGCACCTCTCCTGCCTACGGTATATAAGCCACTTCTCCGCTCATATGCTGTATTCTATTCAAGATTGATGGACTGACCACATCGACGTTTCCTCAATAAAGATACCCAAGAGTTGCACATGTGTCTAATTCATCCTTTGTTGTGTTGTACTCATTGCTGTGTTTAAACTGATCTGTAATGCTCATGATATTAGACTGTGCTGGTTCTTCAGTTACTGCGCACTTCTTACGCAGGTAATCCTTAACAATGTAGTTAACGATAGGGTCATGTCATTTAACCTGTTGGTCATGTGCCACTGGACACGAAGAATTTATAATTCGGTTTCACGTTGCCCGCCTCTGACAACTGCCGTTGTGCAGTTCTTTGTTACCACATGATTTCCGCCTTTTAGATGGCATGATAGAGGCTTTATCACTCAGCAATGAAGTTGATATCCTGGGGGTGAAGCATGACTCAGCAATGACAATGACAAATTACGAGGAAAATCTTGCTTGACCTCAGAAGCTGGAAATGCTTAAAAAGAAGAATTTCACTGTCACATGCAATGTGTATAGTGTTCTTGTATTACCTGCTCAGTATCCTAATGTCAACTTCTCTATTGATTCGAGGATCGTGAAGGGCGACTGTTATCTTGTCAGTTCGGTCGACCGTATCATTTCAACAAAAACTTCAAAACTAGAGAAATATATGTAGCCTTTCGGCATTATATGGAGTGCATTTTTGCCCTCACATCGGCATTATATGGAGTGCATATTTGCCTTCACATCGGCATTATATGGAGTGCATATTTGCCTCCACATCCTTGGCAAGCTAAGATTACACCACAGTAGTTTCACTCTGGTTGTACCTTCATTATATTACCTACCATTTATTCCTCGAGTCTTTCGTCTGAAACAGATTGTCGCAATATATGGAAACTAAAGGAGTAAATTATACAAATCAGAATTGTCATACTGTCATCTCTAACTACATCCTGAACATTAAAATGGTATAAAATACCGACAGGTTGTTAGGTAAGACACATGTGTCTTACCTAACAACCTGTCGGTATTTTATACCATTTTAATGTTCAATCTGTCAGACACTGCAACACAAGGGTATCTTGGTACAGACCTACAATCAACTTCGACAACCTCTACTAGTGAGAACGGCTGCATTTGAGAGGGACCTGACCTCCCAACATCTGAGTTCTTACCTCTTCTAGTGACCTACGTCTCACCTCATGGCGCTATATAAGGCTCCATCCTGTCACTTCATCTCCATATTGTTTCATTCTATGGAACAATGCTCTTCTCCAGACTGAGGGACTGACCTCAAGTATCTTCTGCTTCTATCAACTTTTCTGTACTCGACTGAAGAAGCCTACTGTGTAGGCGAAACGTTTCGAAATAAAGATACCTTTTTTTATTATCACACTGGCCGATTCCCACCAAGGCAGGGTGGCCCGAAAAAGAAAAACTTTCACCATCATTCACTCCATCACTGTCTTGCCAGAAGGGTGCTTTACACTACAGTTTTTAAACTGCAACATTAACACCCCTCCTTCAGAGTGCAGGCACTGTACTTCCCATCTCCAGGACTCAAGTCCGGCCTCCCGGTTTCCCTGAATCCCTTCATAAATGTTACTTTGCTCACACTCCAACAGCACGTCAAGTATTAAAAACCATTTGTCTCCATTCACTCCTATCAAACACGCTCACGCATGCCTGCTGGAAGTCCAAGCCCCTCGCACACAAAACCTCCTTTACCCCTTCCCTCCAACCCTTCCTAGACCGACCCCTACCCCGCCTTCCTTCCACTACAGACTGATACACTCTTGAAGTCATTCTGTTTCGCTCCATTCTCTCTACATGTCCGAACCACCTCAACAACCCTTCCTCAGCCCTCTGGACAACAGTTTTGGTAATCCCGCACCTCCTCCTAACTTCCAAACTACGAATTCTCTGCATTATATTCACACCACACATTGCCCTCAGACATGACATCTCCACTGCCTCCAGCCTTCTCCTCGCTGCAACATTCATCACCCACGCTTCACACCCATATAAGAGCGTTGGTAAAACTATACTCTCATACATTCCCCTCTTTGCCTCCAAGGACAAAGTTCTTTGTCTCCACAGACTCCTAAGTGCACCACTCACTCTTTTTCCCTCATCAATTCTATGATTCACCTCATCTTTCATAGACCCATCCGCTCCTCTACATATTTCGACAAATTATATGAAGGACACAAATTATATTATCTACAATAATAAAAACATTGCTAGACAGTGACTTAGAAATAAGGTGAGCAGAACAACTGTAAGTGTAAAAAAAATTAGACAAAGACATAAAAGAAATATTTACAGCATTCAAATTTTACATGCTGCATAAGTTCAGAGAGGGAATTAACAAAAAAAAAAATGCTAGTAAATACCATGCTCAGAATACCGGCGAATACAAAAAAAAAGTCTATCAAAAACTAAGTACGATTATGTCTCTAATAATAATTACAACAATAGCAATATTATTGACAACTTACAGTAGTAATTAAGTGACCTGGATTGATGTGGAATGACCCCTCGTGACCTGACCTGTACTCTATTAGCAGCTCCTGTTGTGCTTCGCTATCCGCGTGGCTCTCTGTAGAAAAAACATAATCAATAGGCATCCGCAACTTCACTTAATTTCCCGTATAATTTTTAATTATGAACGATTGTAAAAGACCTCGGCAAAACTGCACAAGTAAAACAATATTAAAAAAAAATTATGGAGTAGGATAGGAAAAACAGAAGGTGCAATCTCAAAATATTTTCGATACAAATCATTGTATTTATTTCTTGGCGCTGGGGGAGATGAATGCCAGCTCAGCTGTCATTCAACGTTCCCCCTGTGGTTATATATATATATATATATATATATATATATATATATATATATATATATATATATATATATATATATATATATATATATATATATATATATATATATATATATATATGTAAATATATATGCAATAAGATCACAGTAAACAGGTGATTTCAGAATATGCAAAACAACCACTGTGAAAGAATAGAGAAATTCCAAGTGCTTTCATGACTACTCACATTATCAAGGAACTATGAAAGTAAAGCACCCAAGGAAGGTATATAAGGGGTCTGGCCAACACCTCACTATCAGATCCCACAACAGTTAAACACATGACGCGCGCCGGCCCAACTGAACAGGTCCTTCGCACAACCCACCAACAAACTATTCTACCCAAGAAAATTTAAAAAATTACTATTTGTCCAGTGTATTATTAAATTCTTCCCAAATTCTATTAATTATAAATGGATCTAATTTATATAAACTAAAGGAAATATTCATATTATTGTCAAAACTGCTTTTTATGAAACAAGATTCAATAATATTCCTGTCGACCATGGACTTGCTTAATACTACTTCCTCAACTTTTTGAAAATCAATTGGATGGTTAAAATCTCTTACATGAATAAATAGAGCATTGGAATCTTGTCCAGTTCTAATGCTATATTTATGTTGTTTTAATCTTAGTTCGAAATTTTTACCAGTTTGACCGTAATAAACTTTATCGCAAATTTTACAAGGAATCTTATAGACACATCCATCAGCATTTTGGGGGGAATTCTTTATCGAAAGTTTTTTACTATATCAAGATTTTTTAATACAACTTTAATATTAAAAGTCTTAAGAAGAGAAGGCATATCAACCAAGTTTTCATGGTAAGGGAGAACCAACATATTTTTAGTTGAATAAGGCTGGTTGTCCCTTTTTGGATTCTAAAAAGTATTTCTAGCAACTTTAAAAGATTTATCAATAATATTTTCTCATCTATGAACTCAGGACTACAAATTCGTAAAGCTCTCAAAAACATTGATGAGAAAACAGACAGTTTGACTCTATCTTGATGCGAAGAATAATAGTGGATATAGGAACAGTTATTTGTAGGTTTTCTGTAAATTTTAAATTTGAATTCATTATTACCCTTAATAATTAAAACATCTATTTTCACTATTTTCAATTAAAATGTCTAATTTTCTTTGTAGTTTGTTTATGAGTACATTACAAATTCTTCTGAGTTTATTATAGCAATGATCCAACATACTGTGTTTCCATTCTGATGGAATGGTCTGATTAAAAGAGTATTTTTTGTTTCTCAATATTTTGAATGCTTCCTTCTCCTGTATTTTAGTTATTTCAATATGTTTCTGAAGAATAATTCTCATAAAATCATCAAAAGGACGATCTCTCATGTCAAGGAGTCTATTGGGTAAAAGAGACTTGGGCAGAACTTGTTCATTTAAAAAAAAAAAAAAAATTAAAATTAAGTCGAATTTTTAACTTGTGGGACTTGATCAGTGCAGAAGAAAACTGGGAAACAAAAGATATATGATTAGGAAAGCTTATCGAGAACATTCTGAAGAGTCGTGTGGTATCCATTAATGCAATAAGATCACAGTAAACAGGTGATTTCAGAATATGCAAAACAATCACATGTATGGACTAATAAAAACACACAAACCAGGGAATCCAGTCAGACCAATTATTAGCTCCATAGGGTCAGTTTCATATTTTGAGCCCTATTGTTGGCAAAATTTCTAACTTTAATGTTAACAACATAGACTTAGTTGATAAATTAAGCTCCTTGACTCACTTAAATGATTTTAACATGGTTAGTTTTGATGTTAATTCCTTGTTTACGAAAGTTCCTGTTGATGATTTATTAAGTTTCTTATCTGAAGAACTCGTTAACTATGATTTACCATTGCCAGTTCCTACTATCATTAAATTTATTAAACTTTGCATTGTTGATGCAAAATTTGTATTTAATGATAAGTTTTACACTCAAAAGTTTGGTATGGCAATGGGAAATCCTCTTTCACCTGTTCTTAGTAACCTATTCATGTAATTTTTTGAAACAAGGTTGCTTAACACAATCCTCCCTAATAGAGCTAAATGGTTCAGATACGTTGATGATATTTTGTGTCTTATACCCAAAAATGTAGATATACACCATTTCCTTGGAAAATTAAATAGCTTAACCCATTCTATAAACTTTACTGTTGAGTTTGAAGAAAATAACTCATTGCCTTTTCTAGATGTTTTAATTATTAAGGGTAATGAAATCAAATTTAAAATTTACAGAAAACCTACAAATAACTGTTCCTATGTCCACTATTATTCTTCGCATCAAGATAGAGTCAAACTGTCTGTTTTCTCATCAATGTTTTTGAGAGCTTTACGAATTTGTAGTCCTGAGTTCATAGATGAGGAAATATCCAAAATTTATGAAATAGGTAATGATTTAATATATATATATATATATATATATATATATATATATATATATATATATATATATATATATATATATATATATAAACAGAACTACGTCTAGCCAGGATTCGATCCTGCTTCACCATGCCTATCCCCGTGAGAACAGGACAATGTACACATCACTCTATCCACTGGGCCAACAATCCTCAAACATGTGGCTGTGATTGTGATGCAGGATCGAAATCTGACTAGCCGCAGTTCTGTTAATGACTAAAAACCACTCGTTTCGTGATTTCATTATATATATATATATATATATATATATATATATATATATATATATATATATATATATATATATATATATATATATATATATATAATAATTGCCGAATAGGTAAAACTTGATATTTTGGCTTAAATAGCAACGCTGTTTTTGCCGAATAAGGCAAGCGAAAAATTGAGTATGCAGTTTCACAAAAATCATTCTGAACGCAAGAAAAAAAATATATTTTATTGTCTGTTTGTTATTAAATTATTGTAAACTTATCAAAAATATATTTAATTGGATTAGGCTAAATTAAATTGCGCTTGTTATAATAAGGTTAGGTAAGCTTTCTAGGGTGCGTTTGGTACTAAATTATTAATTTTTACATTAACATAAATGAAAAATATATATCTTTAAACGTATAAGAAATTTTTGAAAAGGACTTAATTTTAAATGAGCTCTTGCTAATTGACCAACTTTATCTATTCGGCAACACAAACACACACACACACACACACACACACACAGAGTGGGCACCTGTGACCAGCGGGGTCCCACAGGGGTCAGTCCTAGGACCAGTGCTGTTTCTGGTATTTGTGAACGACATGACGGAAGGAATAGACTCCGAAGTGTCCTTGTTTGCAGATGACGTGAAGTTGATGAGAAGAATTCACTCGATCGAAGAACAGGCAGAACTACAAAGGGATTTGGACAGGCTGCAGACCTGGTCCAGCAATTGGCTCCTGGAGGTCAATCCCACCAAGTGCAAAGTCATGAAGATTGGGGAAGGGCAAAGAAGACCGCAGACGGAGTACAGTCTAGGGGGCCAGAGACTACAAACCTCACTCAAGGAAAAAGATCTTGGGGTGAGTATAACACCAGGCACATCTCCTGAAGCGCACATCAACCAAATAACTGCTGCAGCATATGGGCGCCTAGCAAACCTCAGAACAGCATTCCGACATCTTAATAAGGAATCGTTCAGGACCCTGTACACCGTGTACGTTAGGCCCATATTAGAGTATGCGGCACCAGTTTGGAACCCACACTTAGCCAAGCACGTAAAGAAACTAGAGAAAGTGCAAAGGTTTGCAACAAGACTAGTCCCAGAGCTAAGATGTATGTCCTACGAGGAGAGGTTAAGGGAAATCAACCTGACGACACTGGAGGACAGGAGAGATAGGGGGGACATGATAACGACATACAAAATACTCAGAGGAATTGACAAGGTGGACAAAGACAGGATGTTCCAGAGATTGAACACAGTAACAAGGGGACACAGTTGGAAGTTGAAGACACAGATGAATCACAGGGATGTTAGGAAGTATTTCTTCAGCCACAGAGTAGTCAGTAAGTGGAATAGTTTGGGAAGCGATGTAGTGGAGGCAGGATCCATACATAGCTTAAAGCAGAGGTATGATAAAGCTCACGGTTCAGGGAGTGACCTAGTAGCGATCAGTGAAGAGGCGGGGCCAGGAGCTCGGACTCGACCCCCGCAACCTCAACTAGGTGAGTACAACTAGGAGAGTACACACACACACACACACACACACACACACACATACACATACACAAAAGAAATAGGATGGATATGATAACGACATACAAAATACTGAGAGGAATCGACAAGGTGGACAGACAGCATGTTCCAGAGATGGAACACAGCAACAAGGGGTCACAAATGGATTTTGAAGACTCAATGAGTCACAGGGATGTTAAGAAGTTCTTCAGTCATAGAGTGGTCAGGAAGTTGAATAGTCTGGGAAGTGATGTAGTGGAGGCATGCATAGCCTTTAGAAGATATATAATAAAGCTCGTGGAGCAGGGAGAGTGACCTAGTAACAGCCAGGAGCTGTTAATCGACCCCTGCAACCAGAATTAGGCGAGTACAATTAGGTGAATACATACACACACACACACACACACACACACACACACACACACACACACACACACACACACACACACACACACACACACACACACACACACACACGTACGTACGTACGCCTGTTTTACTTTCATCAAATGTCAAGTGACCATAAGCTAGTACAAACTCAGAAACGTAAGTACAATTATGTTGCAACAAATTTCTAAACCATTTACTCTCTTATTCGATTATCTATAAAATTTTCGTTTCTCCTCTCAATATATATATATATATATATATATATATATATATATATATATATATATATATATATATATATATATATATATATATATATATATATATATATATATATATATATATATATATATATATATATATATATATATATATCAGTCATCTGAACGAAATAAAAATTCTCTAAAGCACCTGGAAACTGGACGACAATCACCCCACTACAAGTATTACCAATTGGCTGATATTGCTCACCTTCTCAAAGCAATAATACTTATTTCCAAGTAGCAATTCCCGGTCTTACTAGAAACAGCAATCTATTCCTGTCTGGCCATCATTATTTCCTTCGAGTAATAGTACGTGAGAGTTGAGAGCTCGTGAACCCGAAGTAATCTTCCTCCCTAATGTCTGTGTTTACAACGACTCGCTTCCTATGAAGGAGAGGCGAAAGACACGACCCTTTCCTAATTTATTTATATAATATATATATATTTGGCATTCGTTCACTGCATTACGCTTTTTTCGCTTAAAAGAGAGAACGAAAAGATAGATTAATGGAGTTTACGAGTGAATGGAAGAGGACAAACCTGAAAGAGAGGAAAAAAAAGAGAAAGCAAAAACGGGAATGAGGAATAGGGGAAAAATAAAGTATTAGAGAATGTGAATGAGCTAACCTCAAAGCCGATCTATTAGGGTATCTCTTACTACGGCAGAGTCTGTAATTCACTTAAATGTTCACCTTCTCGAATCTCATTAATTCTTATTCAGACAACTACTCCAAAAAGTACATATCCAAGAGAATGGAGAGCATTATTGCTCTCAGAAATAAGGAATAAAAATTGCAAATTTCAAGTTGTACTGAAGCGAACCTTATATGTAGATCGAAATTTTCACACAACACTGTTGAGTGTTATATATATATATATATATATATATATATATATATATATATATATATATATATATATATATATATATATATATATATATATATATATATATATATATATATATATATATATATGTATATATATATATATATATATATATATATATATATATATATATATATATATATATATATATATATATATATATATATATATATATATATATATATTATACACACACAAGATACTGACATTGAATTTGAATCAAATTTATATTCTCAAAATGTTTACCCAGTTCATTCTGAATGGTTTGTATTGTATCTGCGCTTATAATATCGGAGGATAATTTATTCAAGCGCTCTATAACTGTGCAGGTTTAAAAGCTTTCCCCATGTTTGCATTGCGCCTACTTTCGCTGAGTTTCATATCGTTATTTCTTGTCGCTTTCAAATAAGTGGAAGTTGGGGGCTGGTGGCAGGTAGGGAGTGGGTGAAAGACAGGAGTAAAGAAGAGAGGGAAAACTTATTAATGAGGGGAAGGAAGAAAAGATGGGAGAAGGAAATGAGCTAGGGAAATTAGAAGGAAAGACATGAAATAGTAGGGAGGGGGAATATCACAGTGGAAAAGGAAAGAAATAAAGAAGAGAGGCAAGTGGGGGTGTACGAACGGGTAAAAGGAAAGATTGGAGGAAAGGTGAATAGGGATGGGTGCAAGAAAGAGTAGGAGGAGGAGAATTAATTTGACAGAATAAAAAGATAAGTGAAAGAAATGCAAAAACAACAAATAAAGGAAAAGTTCAGACTTCGCCCGACACTTCGAGTCCCACTAAAACAATCGAATGCCAGCTAATTCCGACAGACTTCCAATTTCCTCAGGTCAATAATGCTGAAGTTGGTTTTCTTAAGGCGAAGCCTGAGCTGAAGACAGCGCAGCGGTACCCGTCAGCGCCTGCCGGGATAGTGATGGACGTCGAAGGGTTCGATTCTCTAAAGATGAAAGGGAGAGGAAAAGAATGGACAGGGAACAGGATAAGTGACGTAAAGGATAGAAAAATTGAACGTTATGAAGAAGGGAAGTGTAAAAGACATTTATGTATCTTCAAAGTTTTATGTATATTTTGAGTTTATGTATTATTATCAATGTTTATGGTTGTATTATGTTTACCGGTATTTTAAAATCTTATATTTTCCATTTAGTTTAATTATAATTATTTTGGCTTTGTAAGCAGTCATTTACAAGCTTTTTTCCCTTAACATCATTCTCGTCTCAGTCCAACAATCATTTCTCTTCCCTTCTGTACCCACCCCCCAGTAAACGTAAACATTTACTGCACACTCCGGTACCGCGTTCTGTAATCAACACCACACCTCTTCAGTACTCTCTTCTACTAACATTTCTTCCAGCCAATGTTAATCTGAACCTTGATTTCGTAATTCGTTTACTTCCATGACTCTCATCCGCTGGCATAATCTTGAATTCCACGCTCCAGCTGCTGCTGAGTTTTGATTAGGCTAGTTACAGGCTCTAAAAATGCTATTACGAAAGCCTACCCCATAACTTTTCTTTCTGCTAGCACACAATCTAGCAAGGTGTTCTAGTTAAACGTTTCATCATACCTCGTATAAGAATTCATGATTTTCTTCTTGAAACATGTATTGCCCATTACCAGAACACTGTTTTAAACAATTTAATTAACAGTCCCTTATTATCATTTACCTCTGACACTGCGAACTTTCTTGCTACAACCTCCATAATACTGTCCACCATTTTAGCATTATGGTCTCCCAAAACAGTTATTCTCTCACTTGGCTCTACTATTATCCACTTCTCGAATATCAGTTTAACTATAGATAATCCCAGTTTACATTATATATATATATATATATATATATATATATATATATATATATATATATATATATATATATATATATATATATATATATATATATATATATATATATATATATATATATATATATATATAATCACTGTTTCTTTCATTTTCACATTTTTCATTCCTTTCTTAGCCCTCATTCTCTCATATACGGCTTAATTAATTCACTATCTCCATGTATTAAAACTCGACGAATACTTTTTTTTTGAGAAACATTCTTTTCATTCATAACACAGACAAATGATTTTTTTCTTCCATAGCATGTGGTGCGCATTTGGTATTTTGGTCACCTCTTATTACAAACATTGATATGGGTGGTCGGATCCTAAATCGCTCCTGGAGGGGAAACTGTACAGGAAATTGAATAGTATTAGGAAACACACACGAGTAATGCTCAATGTTTACTGTAAGTAGATGTTAACAGGAATTTCTTTGCCATCTTATAAGTTCGCATGAGTAAATGAAGCCCCAGCAGTCCTGCCAGTGTGTAAAACGTTGGACAGTCTTCCGTTTTGTCGTAGTACTTTCCAGTGTGGTTGCTGTCTAGTACCCAAATACCAAAACTTCTAATAGTATTTAAAATGAGGGTACCATAATTAGTAGAATTATAGTTTTTAAACCAAAAATCAGCACTTAGGAGCGAAACGTTAAGATGGCTTTCCAGAACTATTTGTATCATTTTCTTGTTCTCATTGATTTTACATTATCTACATAGATACTTCTGACTCAGTCCCCTCTGGTGTGCCATTCACATAAACCAGAAACAATACATTGCCAATCTTTACGAAACCTGTTTGTCACTCTTCTGACGTTCTGGTCCATTGACAAAATACAAACCCAGATGTTATTTGGTGAATTGTTTCGGACACTACGGTATTTTGACTACATTTTTTTTATTTGTCACCAATATCATCGTCGCAATTTTCGTCAGAATCGAAGTTTGACAGACGTAAGTGACCTGTTGGTAATTAATTAATGTATATACGACGTAAACTTTACAATAATGGGATATCAAAGAGAGAGAAACACAGGGAGACAAAGAGAGAGAGCGACACAGACAAACTGACAGACAAACAAAGCAAAGAAAGGATATAGACTGAAAAGAATGTGAAAGAATGTGTGTGTACGCGCGTGTTGGAGAGACAATACGACAGAGAAGTCATGGGACTGAAGCGACAGTGTGATGAAATATGCAGAGACTTGAAAGGCGTTCCTCTGAGAAGAGAGAGATACTGCAGGACCTGCCGTGATGCATTACCTCCCTGGTATTGAAAAGATTTATGCATTCCAGTCTGAGAAGATGAGCAGGGTGATGGACGAGGGTCGTGGGGGGGACGTGGAAAAAAGAGGGAAAGGGGGTTAGATAGACCTCTACCGCTTATAAACAGTAGGCTAGAGAAACCTTCAGCTTTTAAACGAAGGATTGAATAAGCCTCAGTTTTTTTATAGTGGTAATGTTTGGATAAATTTCAACTGTTTATACAGAACGTCAAATAGAATGTCACGTTAACGAGGTAATTGTTTAGTTAAAGGATTACATAACTGGTTAGCAGGGTAATGAAGAATATAAAATAAATATTTTTTTAAATGCAATTCTCTGAGAATTGAGAATTTAAAGACATAAATGACAGGATAGGAGACTTAAATCTCACCCACTGTCACCTATTTGTGACGTGCCAATGACTGTAGGTCTATTTTAACGATATACCCACACGGTTTAGACTCGCCCGCCTTAGTCATGCTATTCATAATTACCTAAGTGCTTGTACAGACCTCGGGAGAGAGTTTAGGATTTTTTTCTTCTTTTTTTTCATGATTTTTTAAATAATACTAGTTATTTTAATTTTGTGTTACAATATTTGTGTTCAGTGTTTATTAAGTTTTTCCATGTTTTTTGCTCATGGCTGTAAGCGTTGGAATTTTTTGTGTTTAGGTCAAAAAAATCCCTTTTGTAACAAATGGTTTTAGGAAGCTGCTAATATTTTTAGATAGAGTAAAATTTAGCCGTTTTGAAAAACACAAACACTGACATACCTTCACTAGATCAGAAATTCTCTGTGGGTAACAGACAACCTTAGCTGCAAGAGATCAATAAATCTTCTCAAGATAGCATAATAACCAGCAACAGACCATTACTTTTTTAAGGATTTACGAGTTATTCCCTCATAGTCAAACTTGATTTCCTCAGATTTCCCAAGAGCCAAGTGTGGCTTTGCTGATTCATTTCCCTCCACGAATATAATCATCTTCAGAATACAATAACATCCTGTAGAAAATCACTATAATTTTTTTCTGGATTAATAATTCATGTTGGAGATTATTACTGTGATACAATAATATCCTGTTGATCGTAATCTAAATTTAGGATTCTACAATAACCTGTAAATCTTCACGTCTCTTTAAGTGACCACAACGGTCTGATGATAATATGGATTGTTACATTTAAAACATGACAACACAAGGGTCATTATGGCTGTAAGTAACCTGTACTCTACTAGTGATGGATAGTCACTAAAACAGTGATTAAAATAACATCTCGAGATATATATATATATATATATATATATATATATATATATATATATATATATATATATATATATATATATATATATATATATATATATATATATATATATATATACATATATACACACACTGAGTCACATACATTTCCTAGTGAATGTACCCTTGTAGCACTCAAATATACACCCATCCTCCTATCAGGTCATATTTCTGTAGCTACTAAATAAGTTGTTAGACTCACGTACGTCTGATGCATCCTTTCCGTGCTAGTCATAGGTCACCAAGCACAGCAGAGTCAACTTAACTGAGGAGAAGGCAGGTGGTGGTAATGGTTAGCACTGTGTCATACCGGCCTGCAAACTATGGCCACATGGAGGATGGATGTGAGGGGTTAAAGTCTGGATGTGAAGGATGAAGGGATAAGGTAAAGATGTAAGGAAAAAGACGAAAGGGGGGGGGGGCGGAGTATGGAAGGAGAAATGAGATTGAGTAAGGTTAAAATACTGGGGAGGAAAGTAATGGAATAAAGCAGAGAAAGCTAAATGTCTCCTGTCTGTGCTTCCTAGTGTGATTTTGCTGCGTTAAGAGTAAATTAGTTCTCGCCTGCACTAGAGAGCTTTTAGAAACGCGACAAAATTAAAGGCAAACACCAAGAAACGAAACAACGTGTACCACATATGTTATTCTTTTAAGTTCCACTGAAGCTTCTGCTTCCTTCTGTTTGCCTTCCACCATCTCTCTCAATTTGTTTTCCTATTTATTTTTTTTATTTAACTTTAGCCTCTGTATTTTCTTTGTATGACTGCTTCTTTGTTTCTTTACACTCACACACGCACACTCTCTTTCTCTCTCTCTCTATACTGTACTCACCGCTCTTGACGAGAATAATATCAGGACCTTGCTGCTTCTGTTGTTGCTGCTGCACAAAACCACCTTCGTCACAAGGTCTCGAGACGGTGGCAGCGGAAGCCTTGTCGTAAACAATCTTAGTGTGGCTGTGGGAGTGGGTGTGGGAAGCACGGGCTCGAACCACCACCACCACAAGCACCGCAGAACACACCAGCAGGGAAGCCACCACACCCACCACAACGCCCACTATTGTCGCCAGGCTTACTAGAGAGTTGGGTCCCGGGGACTCGGCCGCTGCTGCGCTGGTTTGCTTCTCGGCCACGTCTATGGGTGTGAAGTAGCCCAAGACGACGGGTACGGCGGGTCCCTGAGCATTGGAAGCTACAACAACCAAGTGGTACTCCGTCCCAGGCGCCAGACCGGTGACTGTGAAGTGTGGCTCCGGTTGGTTCTTCAGAGAAGCCAGTAGGTTTCCGGGTGGTGGTGAGCCATGAGATACAGAGGTAGTCTGAGGGGCGTGACGAACTTCGAGAGTGAAGCTTTGAGAGAGACCTCCACTCCAGCCAGCTTGACACGACACCACCACCTCGCCAGCGGCACTCCCATTGTGCCAAGCACTGCAGTTGTGCACTGGCTCTGGTACTCCTGACCCAGCGCAGACAGAGAAGGTGATAGATTAGTAGAGTTCAAGAGAAAGTTGCTTTAAAAGGTAGGAAGCACCGAAAGCAAAACAACTAATTAATGGAGAAAGTAGCGGCCCAAGAGAGGAAGAAAATAGAAGTTTAGAAATAGGCCACAAAAACATGCATGAGAATGATAATTATTTGAAATTGTTGCAGAAGGCATAATCTCAGCTTTTCAATGTTTAACAGCCTGTGAGAAAACAAGATTTTCTATAATTCTATGTAAACCATGTAATAGTAACTTATACAGTTATAACTTCTGGATTGTGAGGAGTGTAATTTTACCCAGTTATTCTGTAAATTGTATTTGTTAATTCCATAAGAAATTTTCTGGACAAATGCATTTTCAACACACATATTTTTTTGTATCTTGCTAAACATTACACATCAGAGGTAAAATAACTTGACTTTCCTTAGACCCGTTGGTCGATTAAAACTTTAAGAAAAATACTTTCTTTTCATTATTACTGGTTCTAGAGTAATTTTTCTTATTGTATCGTTGATCTCACTCAGTTTTTTTTTGACAAATGGCACGTATTTGTTGCTTCTCTGAAAACCCCGGGTTCTGAAGACGCTCATGACCTAATCCGAAGAAAACATCCTCGATATCAGAGTGACTTCGGCATTTGAAGGCTTTAACTTGCTTTCCTTTGGTGGGTCTTCTATACCTTGGATATCATGAGCTGTCTTCTGGTGGCTCTTTTATCAACTAGAGGATCTAAGAGGCGAAAATAAATGTATTCTCTAAAGTACGACGTGTCTGAAAAAATTACATGTCATACTTCATAAGTTTTTTTTTTTTTTTTTTGAACTCGGAGTAACTTTGCAACTTGTTTAAAAAATATGACATTCAGAGAGAGGAAGCAACTTCAGAGATGAAAATTCAAACCTTTATGGAGCATACAGCGCTATTTTATAGCTGCAGAGCCAATGAGAATTGGCCAGTAGGCCTACGGCAGTGCTTCGCTTATCGTGCGCCTTTGACTTCCTAGCATATAAGGGCTTCTTCCTAACACGTTTACCACCGCCTGTGGAGGGTATTCAGTCAGGCCAAACATATTTTCTCATTTTTTTTTCCCAACAAACATAATAAAACATACTACAAACTAGATCCCATCGGGCATAATGCAGAGCTATAAAAATAAAATTCCTACTGGATTCATCACCCAAGCTTCTGATGGGAAAGAATAACCAGTTCAAAACCATTTTTTTTTATTATTTTTTTTTATTTCTGCTGCCATTGATTTTTGACATTGGCTGGAGTCAGTTTATTTTCATTCACTTACGAATTGTGAATACTGTTAAAAATAAGTTCCCGAAGATACTTAAGCAAGAGTATTTTGCTCATTTTCTATTCGAATTGGGAACATAATCTATATATGACGGAATATCAAGCGCAAGACAGCTAATCGCCTTCTTGATTCCTCAATTTATAACCGTTAGACCGACTCCTTCAGCTCCTGCAGTCTTGCTGCAATTGTGCAGCCTAGACGCTGGAGATGTTGCACTTCAGATCGTGAAGGCAGAATAGAAATGCAATCAACATTCTCATTGTCATTAAGATCCGGAAGCAACTTGGCATCCCAGTGGACTACGACAAAGCCATGAAACTGCGCTCTGAAGTCTTCTCTGAGTTGACAGTCTGTTCTTGTCTCGTGATTGGATAACTAGAGAACAGAGCCGCCACCACCACCACTCTGAATGACCCAAACGGGGTTTGAGTTTCATGTAAATATTAAAATGTACAATCTCAGGCGCCTTGAAATATTTGAGAAGTCTTGCAGTGCATACTGGGGATCTGTCGTTGAAAAGCTGGTTGTGGTTGTAGCTGCAACTCGAATAACCTTATCACTAATCGTGAGCCCATTAGTAACACTTTATTAATGCTAATAAAAATAGCCTATGTGACATATAGAGTTCAATTAAAACACCATCTCTCCTTTTGTATTGGAAATAAGAATTAAAAACTCCTTACGAAAATGAGACAAGTCGGACATGTAATTTTTTAATATTTAATTTCAAGTCGGTGAACACATTTTTGGAAAAAACAGTTAGGTGAACATTAACTCATAGGGTTCTTCGCATTTATATTAAAGCTGAGCAGAAATAAATAGTTTGATACGATTGATATAATCATAGAAATAGTTTGATCATTTACTAGGAATCTTGACTTCTACTAGAACATAAAAAGAACAAAGCTCGCATAAAATATATTAACATACATTCTGTGTCAGTTACTAACCAGCGGGGACAACATGGAAGACGCATGGCTGGTGCTGCAAATCGATTTGATTGCGGCCCCAGCAGAGGAGAGAACCGAAGTCATGGTGGGTCTGTGGCGTGTACACCACCAAGCTGCGGCTGCGGCCTGAGTATACGCGTTCGTGAGGCAGCTCTACGAACTCACTCGAGGTGTTGAAGGCCCAACGAAAGCTGGTAGCCTCTGGGTACGCCTCTACTCGGCAAGTTACGTTTACTGGCTGGTGACGACCCCCTCCGTAGACCCACTTTTGTCCGGCGGAACACACCGGAGAAACTGTTGGGGAAGTTGAAGGTTCTCTCCTAGTCTACGTCGTCTGTTAGGCTCAAAACTCTCTCAAAAGAAAATAATTTTAACCCTAAGATATTTACTATATGAAGGCATTCTAATAGCTTTAACATATTGGAACAAATGCCAAGGATTATACACAGGTTTACGAAGTCGTTTTTTAAGGTTTTCATATTAATTTTCCATCGGTGTAATAGGGTGTTGAATAAGAAATGAGAGGTTAGTCTCGCACCCTACAAGGGAGGAGCCTCGGTGCCGGTGAAAGGCTACTGATCTAATAAATTGTATCTTCATTCTCATTCCTTGAGTGAAACCTAAATGCATTCCATCACTGGTGCTGTATGACCCTTGTGGGCTTAGTGCTTCCTCAATCGCCTAAACTATCCTGTAATTTACATTCATTTATAATATATTAGTGATATAGATATACAAAGAGCAAACAAATTATAAAATCACAAATGAACATAAATGCACAACAATTCAATGATTAAAACTCTGACACTATTTACATAAAAATGAATAACATACAATAAGCATAAAAATTACAAACATTCTAACCATTTAAAACTCAACAGAACTCATTTCTAAAATAAATACTACCATAAAAATCATAAAATTATAAAAATTCCATTTTCAGCCAAGTTACACACACACACACACACACACACACACACACACACACACACACACACACACACACACACACACACACACACACACACACACACACACACACACACACACACACACACACCAGCCATGCTTTCAAGGGTTATAGCTCTGGTTCCAGCTTGTAAAGCGGCCCCCGGAGAGTTTGTGTGATGCTTCTGCCACCAGAATATGTTTGGTTTTGTTCCCACATTTTCAGCTTATATTTTCCCAGACACTCCAGATTTAGCTTAAGAATGTGTGTGTGTGTGTGTGTGTGTTTGTGTGTGTGTGTGTGTGTGTGTGTGTGTGTGTGTGTGTGTGTGTGTGTGTGTTTGTGAGTGCATGCATTCACGAAGTTGTTTGCAACAGTAGATTAAGCTCTTGGTCCCGCTTCCTAGACTACTTTTATTAACGTCTCTGATTTCCTTCTCTTGACGCTTGCTATATTTACTCTTTAAGCAGTGTTCGCGTCCACCATTGTCTCATCCAAGTCATTCCACTTTGCAGCCTCCATGAAACTGAGGAAATATTTCTTTCCACTCCTATGGTTCATCTGTGCCTTGATCCTGGTCCTCTTAATTCAAAGATTCTGTTATTACCTACTCTATCAATTCTCCATTAGATTTTGTATATCGCATTTATGCCCTCCCTTGTCATTTTCTCCGCCAATAAGAGAAGGTAAAGAAGTGCATACCCAAGCGCTCGCTTGTGTTCGTCTAGTTTTATTCACCTATTCCTGTTTGTGTTTGCAGGAGTCGAGCCTCAGCTAGTGGCCTCGCCTCTTAACTAACCGTGGCTGGGTTCACCCCTGGTAAGCCCTACCATACTTATTCTTATGACGATGTAGGCTTTCTACATCCACTTGTTTTAAAGAGGTTTTTGAAAGACGAAAGACTTCTTGCTGTCCCATTTTCTAACCTGCCTTGTCCTACATTTACTGGACAGTGGTTTTACGGCCCCTGAGAGTCATGTTCTTAATGAGGTGTGTGAATTTCCTATATACACCTCTTCTAGCTCATTCCATTTCTCTGTCACCCTGAGACAAGAAAATTGTGATGTTCCTCCGTGTCTTTGGATTCCAGCTGTATCCCTTGGTCTCTACCTCTGTCTGTTCCTCTATATATTATTTTTTTTTCTTAGCCCACCGGCCGTTTCCCATCGATGTAAGGTGATCTGAAAATGAAAACACTTTCACCATCACTCGCTATCACTGTTTGGCCAGTGGCGTGCTGATACTATAGTACAAATGTCACTTCAAACTACAAATATCCTCACCCCTCCTTCAGAGTGCATGCCGTGTATTTCCCACCTGCATAACTCAAATCCAGATACACGGTTTCCCTGAATCCCTTCATGAAGCCATAAAAACTACTTGCCTCCACTCAGTCCTAACAGTCACACATGCCTGCTGGATGTCCAAGCCCTTCCCATAAAAAACTTTACTCCGTCCTTCCCTATGACGACCCCTAGTCTACCGTCCCCATGCTACAGATTTATACAACCTCCAAGCCGACATATTTTCCTCCATCCTCTCTAAATGTTCAAACCACCTCAACCAATCCTCAGCCCTCTGGATAATACTTTTAGTATCTCCGCACCTCCTCCTAATCTCCAGATTACGAATTCTCTGCATAATATTTACATCACACATTGTCCTAAGACACGACACCACTACCTCCAGCTTTACATCCATGGCTCACACTCATGTGTATTGGTACCATTATACTTTCAAACATTCCCTTTTTGCCTTCTCCACAGATGCCTAAGTATACCACCCATCTTTTTTTCCTCTTATCAGCTGCACTACATCACCGCACATTCAGAAATCCCAAATTTATAAAGTTTTTTCTTTTCATATTTGGTAATTAATACAGGAGATGGGTTACCGGTCCTTTGCTCTCAGCATTTTGGTCGCATCTTACTTTTTCGTTTCTCCCATCCCATTTTTTTAATGACCATGCATCGTTTCCAGTTATGCAGCGGCAACCGCTTGTCTGACCATTCGTTTAACCTGTTTTGGTTTACCAGGGATCTCTCTGTCCTCACACCACTGTCAGCTCATGCCTGGTGGCAAAAGCTCTCGCTTCAAGAGAGAACCCGCAGTAATGGATTCAAATTAAACAAGTTTAGATTTAGAAAGGATACAGGAAAATATTGGTTTGGAAATAGGTTATTTGACGAGTGGAACAGTCTGCCTAGTAGGGTTATCGAGGCTAAAACCTTGGGT
The DNA here is from genome assembly GCF_038502225.1 of Cherax quadricarinatus. Lineage (NCBI taxonomy): Eukaryota > Metazoa > Arthropoda > Malacostraca > Decapoda > Parastacidae > Cherax > Cherax quadricarinatus. The sequence continues at coordinate 23,976,906 of NC_091336.1, read as the reverse complement.
AGTTTCAAGTTTAGGTTGGATAAATACATGAGTGAGAGGGGTTGGATTTGAGTGGGACTTGCACTTGGGTAAATAGAATTATCAAAGCTTATTTCTTGAGTACCATTGAAAATTGGGTTGGGCAAATACTTTGTTAGAGGGATGGATTGCGAAGGACCTGCCTAGTATGGGCCAACAGGCCTGCTGCAGTGTTCGTCGTTTCTTATGTTCACATAGTGAGGGTCCGGGTTCGATTCCCGGCGAAGGCTGGACACATCGGACGTGTTTCCTTGCGCCGGTTGTCTATGTTCACCCACCAGTAAAATGGGTACCTGGGTGATAATCGATTGGTGTGAGTCGCATCCTGGGACAAAACTGACCTAATTTGCCCGAAATGCTCTGAATAACAAGGGGCTTTCTATATAGTAGTATGTCATTGATGTCGGGTAATCCTGTATACAGTGTGCATGTACTTGTAGTAAATAAAGATATATTATCATTAACGCAAATCAGGAAGAATAGTGGCACCAATACCTATCCCTGAGGGACCTTACTCGATATGTACTCCCGTCCTGGGACCTCCCTTAGTCTTCGTCTTCTGTTACCCAGATACACCCTGATCCACTTTAGTACTTTTGGGTGGATTAATCTTTGGTGGTTATCTAAGAGTTCTATCAAACCAGTAAAAATAGTCTACTCAGCCTGGCCCTTCCTGGTTTATCATTTTTAACTGTCGCAAACTTCCTGAAGGATAATGAAGGGATGTCATATACTTGAATCCAATCCTATCCTGAGGTCTGACCATAGCATTCAACTTCACTAGTTCCACTGGTCCCCAGTCGAACTCCACCAATTTTCCCAATACCTCCATCCTCCTTACATAACTAATCCCACTTAGTATTCATTAAACCAATCTTTACACATTTTCCCCCCACCCTTCTTACTCGTGACCCTTGGGTCTTCCTGTTCCTAAAAAAAAAAAAAAAAAAAAAACGAAACCTTCCTTTTCTCACAATTTGTCCTCTTATTTACTACCAAACTTCCCCACTCTCAATCTACAGTCCTTAACCCAAATTGGAAAGTATAGTGGGCTGAGTATGTTAAATCTTTGGGGAAAGGATTTAGGAGGGGGAGAATGGAGGTGGTCAGGATAAGGTATTTGGGGGGGGAGAGGGGACAGGGAGTGGGAAGAAATCGGTCAGAGAAAAATGGAGTAATATATTCGGTAATGTGGAGAAGCAGAAAGCGAGTTGGAGGTGGGAGTGGTGAGGTGGAGCTTGGCTGGGAGCGGCGTAAGATAAGATTTGATGTCAAGGAAGGATTCTGAATTCAAGAACCTTGAAATACTTGCCCCTTGGATTAAAATCTGATTGTCTCCCATAACCTTACCTCTGCCTCATCCCTTCCATTCGGTGTCTGACCCCAACGGGCAAAGCAGTCTGCATGAATATGGTAATATTAACGCTTTCTTATTCTCTATCCATTTTCTTCATTCTTCTACTCCCTTCTGCCCCCTCCCGTGATAGGAAAAAGGTCAACATTTTGGTTGGGTTATTAACTCACCCTATTCATGTTTGCTCCTCAACCGTCTTGTTCCACATTTCCGTTGACCTTCGTATCGTCTCTCCTCCCTCTGGTATTTTATGCTGTAGTGTCTTTCCATTTATCGTCTCTCCTCCCTCTGGTATTTTATCGTTTTGCCGCACTCTTGTTTTATCACATTATGTTCTAGGCTGAGGCTGCATATTTTGTCTGACATTCGTTGTATATAGAGTTCAAAACAATTATTTTCTAAGGTTTCTGAATTATATTCCTCCTATTAACCGATAATCGACTAAGAAGCTAGTTCTTAGCTTTAAGTTTAATTACATATACTTTTAAATCCATGTACCGAGTTTGCGCCAACAATTACTTCAACTTCATTGTTTTTTATTCTCAAAATCTACCTTACAATCTGTCCCTGCGGCTAAGTCCTTCTTCAGTATTTTGATGCTTCTTATTTCCAGTCCATGTCTACCATGAGAATGTTCCTGGAAATTCTGTACGTCGTAATCATGTATTTCTTAAGCCTAGTATGATAAGCTTCATATAGTGCCTTAATGCTGATGAGAGGCTCTTGGTCCAAGGTAGTGAACCTATCCTCCGCTTCAGTTGATCAAACCTGCATGCCTTCCATTTACTATGCACTTTGACCCCAATGACTTTAGCGCATCCTCTTTATTAGAATAAAAATAATTTTAGTGAATGTGTTTGTGTGTGTAAGGGGGGAGGGGGGTTTGAATACTCGATTGCGTATGCGTATTTACTTGTGTGTGCGCACTAACACTTGGATTTGTGCCGAGGGATGAAGAGCTCAATTTTTTCTTCGTTTGCTTGGTCCAGAAATGGTGCAGTCAGTCACTCTGCTCCTGGGATGGAAAAGTTAGGAACAACCGGATGGGCTGTAGGATAGGCTTGATTGTTTATTATTTTTTTTTAGATGTTTCGGCTAATGGGAAGAGCTAGCGGCTCTCACTCTCTCTCTCTCTCTCTCTCTCCCCAGTTATATCTCGGCTGCTGGTTTGGTCGCATTGCAGCATGGTCAGGTCATGGAGGTCAAAAACAAAGGAATACGTCTGATTGCCGGCCTGCGATCAATTCTGTGTCATTCAGTTAACTGAGGCAGTTATGATTGACCAGGTATGAGTTTGGGTACGAGAAGTGAATTCTAATTGACTCGGGCGCAGTTGAAAGTACGTCTGAGAGATCATGAAAGCCAGCCTAGATACGTTCACTCTCGGTGGATCCTTGTCTAATACTCTCCCACTCACTCAGTCCCTCACTGACGCAACTGCTATTTGTATGATTCCTTTTGTGCCTTATTGGGTCAATGTCGGATTGTAGTCATGGAAACAGTAAGAACACCAAAGTGCTTTGTGTTTCCTGAGCGTCTGATTAAGTGTCCCTATTGCTATATAGTTTTTCTTTCAGTGAAGTGTGTGTGTGTGTGTGTGTGTGTGTGTGTGTGTGTGTGTATGTGTTTTCCCGTATTTGACGATTGTGTTTTGTAAAAAGAACATGAATTCACTCTCTCTCTCTCTCTCTCAACTGGAGTACTTACACTTGACGTTGAGTTGCAGAGCGTTCGAGGTGGCTGTACCATGAATGTTGACAGCTCTGCAGGTGTAGAGGCCAGAGGAGTGACGTCCTACTCTCTGTAACACCAGAGACTGGTTGCTTTGTATCACCCCAGCTGTTACGTTCTGTTGCAATTCTGCGCCCTGCAATTGCAAACGAACATTCTATTATTACTCTTATTTTTATTATTAACCGAGCCTCTTAAAGTAAATGTAAATTACTTGCTATTGCTGTGAAATGGCCTATTAAAGGAATGTGAAATTACCATTTATTAGTATTGTTGCGTTGGCTGTTAATGGCCAATTATCTATTTAGAGATTTGTCATTTACCTGGCATGATATTTGGTAATTTACTAGTCAATGGAGTAGAATTTCCTGTTGCGAACGATAGCCTGTTTGTAACAATCCTCTTATTTGTAAGTCTCTGTTAGTAATTACCCTCTGTTGGCAACGACTTTCATATTGGTAACGACCCTTTGTTAGGAAAGACCGCCTTCGTTAGTTACTATGCTCTGTTGGTAATTCACCCTGTATTAGTAACTACCCTCCGTTAACGAGCCTCTTAATAACTATCTTCTGTTGGCAATGACCCTCTTTGTTAGTAACGACTTTGTTAGTAACTACCCTCTGTTGGCAACGACCCTCTTTTAATAACTATCTTCAGTAATAACCCCCCTCTGTTAATATAACCGTCTGGCAACGAGCCAGTGTTAGTAACGACCCGCATTGTTAGTAACTACACTGTTGGTAACGACACCCATTAGTAACTACCCCCTGCTGTTAACTACCCCCATTGTTAGTAACTATCCCCTGCTGATAACGATACCCATTGTTAGTAACTACCTTCTGTTGACACCCTTTGTTAGTAACTACCTACCTACCCTCTGTTAATAATTACCCCCAGTGTTACCCTCCGTTAGTAACGACTCCCCATTGTTAGTGATCTCTTATTGTCGGGACCCTCCCCTCCTGTTAGTAACGACACCTATTACTAACGACCTTTGTTAGTAACGACGTCTACTGTTAGTAACGACCTTTATGCGTTATTACTCTCCCTGTTAGAACTCTCTGATTACCTTTAAGAGTTCATGTGACGTTATCAATTGGTGAAAATTCTGTTGAATTATATAAAGACCTATGTGCCTATGTGCTATTGTCATCAATGGGAAGCGCTAAACCCGTTGAGGGGGTCATGCGACGCCTGGGACATGCGAAACAGTCAAGTCCGATCCAAGGAGGAAGTTAGATCCAGTTCCCTGGATCAAGAACCTATCGCCGGCATCTGCGATTATTCTGCTGTATCAACACACTGTTGTCCCTTCAAGAGAATTGCCTAGATTCAGATGAAGAGTTCTTGATCCAAGGAGGTGGCGTTACCCTCCCCCTTTCATGGATCAAACTTCATTACCACCTATTCTCCAGGCTCTGCATGCCCCCTACGGGTTTATCTCATCCCCATTATAATAAAAATTCATTATAATTCATAATTATAATTTATAATTATAATTCATAATTATTAATAATTATAATTCATAATTATTTATAATTATAATTCAAAATTATAGTTTATAATTTATAATTCATAATTATAGTTTATAATAATTATAATTTCCAATAATTTATAATTTTTATAATTATAATAATTTATAATTATAATTATTTAAAATTATAATTTATAATTATATTAGTTATAATAATAATATGCCTTTTCCTCTGTAATTAACGTCAAGTCTGTTGTGACTCGGCCATCGCTTGCACTGCAGTCATGTAATTAACGACAGATCAGCCTCTGTATCACAGGTCTTACCTGTCGCGGCTCTGCAATTAGCGAACAGAACACCTGTCCCGACTGTGTAATTAGAGGCAGTATATCTTTTACTCGCCCGAGGCTAAACCCTGAGCATGGCTCCGGTATTACCGTGTTATCTTAAATCCTCAGCTCACCTGTGATCTAAATTTATCCCTGATCCCCGTCACCTGTTTTCTGTTAACGGTTGAGGTGGTAATCACATCCTTACCCTGACCCGGACTTAGACCAGGCCTGAATTAGATAGGAAATAGTATGGGAATAAGAAAAGTGTGGAAGCAAACGTAATTATAAAATGTATACAGCCTTTCCTCACTTAGCGACGTACTCCTTTACCGACGTTATCTTAGGAACAGAACTCCGTCGTTAAGTGAGGAGAGGCGGTATAGTGCATTCAAGTAGGTGAACAAAAAGGCACAATACCGTGACTGGAAAAATACACAAATAACCCGCATATAGAACCGGATGGACCGAAACGTCGTCGTAAGTTCTCTCTCTCCTCTGTGCAGGTTATCTGCGTATTCGAGTGAAAGTTCGTAGGATTTCTCTGCTAGTTTGCGTGTTCGTGAGATAGAAGACAATCAGCAAGCTTGTCACAGGGTAAACACCAGCAGGCTATTGTTTCTTATTTAACGAGAATCCTCTTGTCTCCTTTTACCAGTAATCCAGTTGATATTAATTAAAAAGTCAACTAGGTTATCTCAGTTTAACAGTAAACACGAGTAGCTGAATTTAACGTTAGTTCAGCCTTTCTGAATTTAACAATAATTCTGTTGATCATAATCTAACAATAATCCTAGTTATTTAAATTTAACACGAAGTCCTGTGTTATATCTACGTCCCAAAGTAAAATTTCTTAAGTAATCCCTGATTTAACTTTGATCAATTAAGTAATTTTTGTACACTAGTCTCAGAGCATCAAGAAAATATGTGATTGGTTAATTTATCTAGTTTAAAACCTATATACATCACCAGCACACCACGTTCAAGGTTATTGTAATCAATTAAACAGGAATTACATCAACTCTCAGCGTATAGACAGTAAGAGATGTAAATTTCTCAGCTTTTACACTTGTGACTTTGTAAATGGTCCAAGTCAGACCGAAACGTCGTCGTAAGCTCTCTCCTATGTGCGGGTTATTTATGTATTGTTCCAGTCACAATATTGTACAATTTTGTTCTTTAATTAGTATTTTGTTATGACTTCACGTAAAGAATTGCATCCGTGTGAAATTAATGGCGTGTAAATTAAATACTCTAAGATATAACAGGAGCTCTATAATTTCAATTATACCACTGTACCATAACTCGATAAAGGGATGGTTTTTACTATTACTGGGACAGTACGTTTAAAACTTTACGAATATAAATGTATGTACACCAGGATGAATATAAACCTCAGTGTGCTTAACATTTACTGACTCATGAAATCATAAGATTGCCAATAAATCACGGAACGGACAGGGTTTAAATCCATGGCAAGCGAGTTTTAGTACTCGCTAACCATGTGTTCAAAACCCCATCCGTTCCGTGAGTTGTTAAACATCTGTTTTAATCCCTATACTGCATTAGAGATACAAGTATATTTGACTGGAGGTAAATAAATGACAAAATACCTTAATAGTATGTTATTTTTTTTTTTAAAGTTCGACCTTAATAATGCATGTTTTTTTTTAATAATTTATATCGCTTTATTCAGAAATATATTTTGTACTTCATAAACACTTCGTTTTTCAACCCAAAAATAATTACACTGTATTGTGTACAATTTATTGTGTACAATGGCTCTCGATAAGTCGTTCCGTACGGGGTAAACCCGGACGGGTAAAGTAAAGGGAAAAAGTGTCAAGAGTGATTAGGTATTACTAAAGGCCCTTCTACAACATATTAAGGGGATTTCTATGTCCGAAAGAAGGCGGGTTTAATAATCCTTGTGTAGGCAATAGGGTTTAAACCTAATATTCTATCGATAATTGTAATTTTTTTGGTGTGTGATTGTGTGCGTATAATTCTAATTATACAATCACAAATGAAAGCTTCACTGTTTAATTAAGTAATAGTGTTTCATGGCTTAAGTTTCCTCCACTTTTTTTTATCTCTTCATTTATGCATCACTGTATACCTGTATCAGTGTACTACATCATCATGAATCCAAGAATCACTGTATAAATGTACCACTGTATCATATAACAGTACTGTATCATTATATCGCTGCAGCATTTTATAACTCCTGTAACATATACCTTGTACCACTGTCCTACTGTATTATTTTCAAAACACTTACATTGTAACATTTTTTCTCTGTAATATTGTAATCCATCACTATATCGCTATTACAGTGTAATGCATTACTGAAACGCTAATAATTAACTTCAGTAGTGTTGGACCGTCGTTCACGTTTGACATGACAAATGATGCCTGAATACGTCGTAATAGCGTCTACTTATAATTACTTTAAATATATGTTTTGGGAATACCCCTTATCCTCATACGCTTCTTACATTTATTCGCCCCTCTTCATCTTTTGTTAATTCTCTTCCTCTACGCATTTTTTTACGCCCTTACGACCAGTTTTTCCTCGACATCCATCCCCCACATTCCTCTTCTGGCGCGAGATTCTTAAGATAAATGACAGTAGGATAAGGCGTGTGGAGAGTGTTAAGGAGGAGTGCGGAGGGTGTGAGTGCTGGGGTTTGAAGGGTAGGAGTTCAGGGAAAGGGAGTGAAGGGTAGGAGTGTTAGGGAGGGTCAGGGACGGATCTACTGTGAAACTTAAGTTATAGGGCCCTTAATCCCGGAGAGGCCCCAGAAGCGACTTTAGTACGCATTGCTTAAAAATTTCGGGTCTACTGTATGAGAAGGGGTTGCGAGGGGCCCCAAAAATGTAGGTCCGCCACTGGGAAGGGTATAGAGGGGGTAGAAGTGTTTGAAAGAATAACATCATTTATATTATTATTGAAGATTAACAACTCACTTTCTGGGGAAAAAAATGGCTGATATTTCTCAGTGCAAAAGATTACTCAGTGTATTTAATCTTCATTTCTCTTTTCACTGAGAACTGCTGCCTGAAAAGACTATTTGATAAATAAAATCAACATTCGAGATTACATCTGTCAAGAGCCGTGACCCAGAGTGATAGAGGAGAGAAAGAGAAAGAAATAAGAGACTCATAGAAAGAGAGAGAGAGAGAGAGAAAGAGAGGAGGGGGGGGGGGGCTTGGGTTAAAGAAACGGCAAGCTGCAGATAGGAAAGGACGAATAAAGATATACGCGCATGGGAAGATAATATGCGAACAGATCACTTGACAAATCAGGTATCGTCGATTCTGTCAGTACCAAACATTCGTAAAATTATTGAGACAGAGATAATTGTTTCTCTAGAACTGAAAGATAAACAAACATTTCGTAATACTAGAAAAGGTATAACATAAATTTCAGGGAAAATAAAAATTGATGTTATGAGGTAAATATATTAGTGTGAACAATGGGGGGGGGGAAGAGTGGGAATAGTTAATTAACTCCACCTGTTGCCATCAACTGCTAATTCTATTTTATTTCTTAATATTCTTTTGCATATTTTTTTCGATCCCCCTTTTTTTTCTTATCCTTCTTTTATAATTTTGTCCTTCCTTTAGTTCCTCTTTATTTTTTTCCTTCGAGTATGGTTGTCTTTCCTACTGTGTGTGTGTGTGTGTGTGTACCTGTACTCGTCTTCTCCGACATGCAGAGATTCCTGAGTAAGATATATATATATATATATATATATATATATATATATATATATATATATATATATATATATATATATATATATATATATATATATATATATATATATATATATATATATATATATATATATATATATATATATATATATATATATATATATATATATATATATATATATATATATATATATCGTGCCGAATAGGCGGAACTTGCGATCTTGGCTTAAAGAGCAACGCTCATCTTGCCATATAGGACAAGCGAAAATTTGTGTATACAATAATTTCGCCAAAATCATTCTGAACCTAACGAAAAAAATATATTTCAATGTGTTTGTTTAGTATTAAATTATTGTAAACAAATCTAAAATATATTTAGTTGGGTTAGGCTAAAATAAATTATTCTTGTTATAATAAGGTTAGGTAAGTTTTCTAAGATACTTTTGGAGCAAAATTATAAATTTTTATATTAACATTAATGAAAAAAAATATATCATTAAACGTATAAGAGAAAATTTTAGAAAGGACTTAATTTTAAATGAGTTCTTGCTAATTGACCAGTTTTACATATTCGGCACGACATATATATATATATATATATATATATATATATATATATATGTATATATATATATATATATATATATATATGTATATATATATATATATATATGTATATATATATATGTATGTATATATATATGTATATATATATATAAAATATGTAAAATATAGTAGTAGGTTGGTAGACAGCAACCACCCAGGGAAGTACTACCGTCCTGCCAGATGACTGTGAAACAAAAACCTGTAACTGTTTTGCATGATGGTAGGATTGCTGGTTTCTTTTTCTGTCTCATAAACACGCTAAGATAACAGGGATATCTTGCTACTCCTACTTACACTTTGGTCACACTTCACAGACACGCACATGCATATATATATATACATACATCTAGGTTTTTCTCCTTTTTCTAAATAGCTCTTGTTCTTTTTTATTTCTTCTATTGTCCATGGGGAAGTGGAAAAGAATCTTTCCTCCGTAAGCCATGCGTGTCGTATGAGGCGACTAAAATGCCGGGAGCAATGGGCTAGTAACCCCTTCTCCTGTATACAATTACTAAAAAAGAGAAGAAGAAAAACTTTATAAAACTGGGTTGCTTAAATGTGCGTGGATGTAGTGCGGATGACAAGAAACAGATGATTGCTGATGTTATGAATGAAAAGAAGTTGGATGTCCTGGCCCTAAGCGAAACAAAGCTGAAGGGGGTAGGAGAGTTTCAGTGGGGGGAAATAAATGGGATTAAATCTGGAGTATCTGAGAGAGTTAGAGCAAAGGAAGGGGTAGCAGTAATGTTAAATGATCAGTTATGGAAGGAGAAAAGAGAATATGAATGTGTAAATTCAAGAATTATGTGGATTAAAGTAAAGGTTGGATGCGAGAAGTGGGTCATAATAAGCGTGTATGCACCTGGAGAAGAGAGGAATGCAGAGGAGAGAGAGAGATTTTGGGAGATGTTAAGTGAATGTATAGGAGCCTTTGAACCAAGTGAGAGAGTAATTGTGGTAGGGGACTTGAATGCTAAAGTAGGAGAAACTTTTAGAGAGGGTGTGGTAGGTAAGTTTGGGGTGCCAGGTGTAAATGATAATGGGAGCCCTTTGATTGAACTTTGTATAGAAAGGGGTTTAGTTATAGGTAATACATATTTTAAGAAAAAGAGGATAAATAAGTATACACGATATGATGTAGGGCGAAATGACAGTAGTTTGTTGGATTATGTATTGGTAGATAAAAGACTGTTGAGTAGACTTCAGGATGTACATGTTTATAGAGGGGCCACAGATATATCAGATCACTTTCTAGTTGTAGCTACACTGAGAGTAAAAGGTAGATGGGATACAAGGAGAATAGAAGCATCAGGGAAGAGAGAGGTGAAGGTTTATAAACTAAAAGAGGAGGCAGTTAGGGTAAGATATAAACAGCTATTGGAGGATAGATGGGCTAATGAGAGCATAGGCAATGGGGTCGAAGAGGTATGGGGTAGGTTTAAAAATGTAGTGTTAGAGTGTTCAGCAGAAGTTTGTGGTTACAGGAAAGTGGGTGCAGGAGGGAAGAGGAGCGATTGGTGGAATGATGATGTAAAGAGAGTAGTAAGGGAGAAAAAGTTAGCATATGAGAAGTTTTTACAAAGTAGAAGTGATGCAAGGAGGGAAGAGTATATGGAGAAAAAGAGAGAAGTTAAGAGAGTGGTGAAGCAATGTAAAAAGAGAGCAAATGAGAGAGTGGGTGAGATGTTATCAACAAATTTTGTTGAAAATAAGAAAAAGTTTTGGAGTGAGATTAACAAGTTAAGAAAGCCTAGAGAACAAATGGATTTGTCAGTTAAAAATAGGAGAGGAGAGTTATTAAATGGAGAGGTAGAGGTATTGGGAAGATGGAAGGAAAATTTTGAGGAATTGTTAAATGTTGATGAAGATAGGGAAGCTGTGATTTCGTGTATAGGGCAAGGAGGAATAACATCTTGTAGGAGTGAGGAAGAGCCAGTTGTGAGTGTGGGGGAAGTTCGTGAGGCAGTAGGTAAAATGAAAGGGGGTAAGGCAGCCGGGATTGATGGGATAAAGATAGAAATGTTAAAAGCAGGTGGGGATATAGTTTTGGAGTGGTTGGTGCAATTATTTAATAAATGTATGGAAGAGGGTAAGGTACCTAGGGATTGGCAGAGAGCATGCATAGTTCCTTTGTATAAAGGCAAAGGGGATAAAAGAGAGTGCAAAAATTATAGGGGGATAAGTCTGTTGAGTGTACCTGGTAAAGTGTATGGTAGAGTTATAATTGAAAGAATTAAGAGTAAGACGGAGAATAGGATAGCAGATGAACAAGGAGGCTTTAGGAAAGGTAGGGGGTGTGTGGACCAGGTGTTTACAGTGAAACATATAAGTGAACAGTATTTAGATAAGGCTAAAGAGGTCTTTGTGGCATTTATGGATTTGGAAAAGGCGTATGACAGGGTGGATAGGGGGGCAATGTGGCAGATGTTGCAAGTGTATGGTGTAGGAGGTAGGTTACTGAAAGCAGTGAAGAGTTTTTACGAGGATAGTGAGGCTCAAGTTAGAGTATGTAGGAAAGAGGGAAATTTTTTCCCAGTAAAAGTAGGCCTTAGACAAGGATGTGTGATGTCACCGTGGTTGTTTAATATATTTATAGATGGGGTTGTAAGAGAAGTAAATGCGAGGGTCTTGGCAAGAGGCGTGGAGTTAAAAGATAAAGAATCACACACAAAGTGGGAGTTGTCACAGCTGCTCTTTGCCGATGACACTGTGCTCTTGGGAGATTCTGAAGAGAAGTTGCAGAGATTGGTGGATGAATTTGGTAGGGTGTGCAAAAGAAGAAAATTAAAGGTGAATACAGGAAAGAGTAAGGTTATGAGGATAACAAAAAGATTAGGTGATGAAAGATTGAATATCAGATTGGAGGGAGAGAGTATGGAGGAGGTGAACGTATTCAGATATTTGGGAGTGGACGTGTCAGCGGATGGGTCTATGAAAGATGAGGTGAATCATAGAATTGATGAGGGAAAAAGAGTGAGTGGTGCACTTAGGAGTCTGTGGAGACAAAGAACTTTGTCCTTGGAGGCAAAGAGGGGAATGTATGAGAGTATAGTTTTACCAACGCTCTTATATGGGTGTGAAGCGTGGGTGATGAATGTTGCAGCGAGGAGAAGGCTGGAGGCAGTGGAGATGTCATGTCTGAGGGCAATGTGTGGTGTGAATATAATGCAGAGAATTCGTAGTTTGGAAGTTAGGAGGAGGTGCGGGATTACCAAAACTGTTGTCCAGAGGGCTGAGGAGGGGTTGTTGAGGTGGTTCGGACATGTAGAGAGAATGGAGCGAAACAGAATGACTTCAAGAGTGTATCAGTCTGTAGTGGAAGGAAGGCGGGGTAGGGGTCGGCCTAGGAAGGGTTGGAGGGAGGGGGTAAAGGAGGTTTTGTGTGCGAGGGGCTTGGACTTCCAGCAGGCATGCGTGAGCGTGTTTGATAGGAGTGAATGGAGACAAATGGTTTTTAATACTTGACGTGCTGTTGGAGTGTGAGCAAAGTAACATTTATGAAGGGATTCAGGGAAACCGGCAGGCCGGACTTGAGTCCTGGAGATGGGAAGTACAGTGCCTGCACTCTGAAGGAGGGGTGTTAATGTTGCAGTTTAAAAACTGTAGTGTAAAGCACCCTTCTGGCAAGACAGTGATGGAGTGAATGATGGTGAAAGTTTTTGCTTTTTCGGGCCACCCTGCCTTGGTGGGAATCGGCCGGTGTGATAATAAAAAAAAAAAAAAAAAAAAAAATATATATATATATATATATATATATATATATATATATATATATATATTAAACACATATATATATATATATATATATATATATATATATATATATATATATATATATGATGTTGCTCTTCGCCTAGCCGCCCCCATCCTCACCGAACATAGGTGTATTTGCGGCAGGGCGACGCTGATCAATTCGGACTTCATGGTCTCGTGTGTCACACAGCAGAAGAGAAGTATGCCAGGCATGAGGAGGTCAGTGACATCATAAAGAGAAGCCTCGCCACATCCCGTTGCCCAGCTCAACGGGAACCCCAAGTGCAAAGGTCTGACGGAAGTCAAAAGCGTCCTGATGGGGCCACTTTCCTACCCTGGAAAGATGGAAAGCAGATTGCCTGGGACTACACCTGTGCCGCCACATTGGCAGACACCTACTTGCCATACTCCGTAGTGGAAGGGGGTGGAGCTGCCAGCCACAGGGAGACCCAGAAGATCCGCAAATATGAAGACCTCACCCCCTTGCTATAACTTCATCCCAATAGGGTCGGAGACCCTTGGAGCATGGGGCAAGTGTGCTCTAAAGTTCCTAATAGAGCTGGGTGAAAAGCTCATCATAGAAACCAAGGACCACAGGGCGACCAGCTTCCTCTTTCAGAGACTCAGTGTTGCGATCCAGAGAGGAAATGCCTGCAGCATTCTGGGCACGCGGCCCACCGCCGGGGAGCTGGACTAATTATTCGAGATGTAGCTCTGAGTTACCTATGTTGTTTTACTTTTTATCATATTTTTGTGAATGTTCTGTCAATGTATTTTGTCTTTAAATAAACTATATATATATATATATATATATATATATATATATATATATATATATATATATATATATATATATATATATATATATATATATATATATATATATATATATATATATAGATAACAGGGATATCTTGCTACTCCTACTTAGACTTTGGTCACACTTCACAGACACGCACATGCATATATATATACATACATCTAGGTTTTTCTCCTTTTTCTAAATAGCTCTTGTTCTTCTTTATTTCTTCTATTGTCCATGGGGAAGTGGAAAAGAATCTTTCCTCCGTAAGCCATGCGTGTCGTATGAGGCGACTAAAATGCCGGGAGCAATGGGCTAGTAAGCCCTTCTCCTGTAGACATTTACTAAAAAAGAGAAGAAGAAAAACTTTATAAAACTGGGATGCTTAAATGTGCGAGGATGTAGTGCGGATGACAAGAAACAGATGATTGCTGATGTTATGAATGAAAAGAAGTTGGATGTCCTGGCCCTAAGCGAAACAAAGCTGAAGGGGGTAGGAGAGTTTCAGTGGGGGGAAATAAATGGGATTAAATCTGGAGTATCTGAGAGAGTTAGAGCAAAGGAAGGGGTAGCAGTAATGTTAAATGATCAGTTATGGAAGGAGAAAAGAGAATATGAATGTGTAAATTCAAGAATTATGTGGATTAAAGTAAAGGTTGGATGCGAGAAGTGGGTCATAAAAAGCGTGTATGCACCTGGAGAAGAGAGGAATGCAGAGGAGAGAGAGATTTTGGGAGATGTTAAGTGAATGTATAGGAGCCTTTGAACCAAGTGAGAGAGTAATTGTGGTAGGGGACCTGAATGCTAAAGTAGGAGAAACTTTTATAGAGGGTGTGGTAGGTAAGTTTGGGGTGCCAGGTGTAAATGATAATGGGAGCCCTTTGATTGAACTTTGTATAGAAAGGGGTTTAGTTATAGGAAATACATATTTTAAGAAAAAGAGGATAAATAAGTATACAAGATATGATGTAGGGCGAAATGACTAGTTTGTTGGATTATGTATTGGTAGATAAAAGACTGTTGAGTAGACTTCAGGATGTACATGTTTATAGAGGGGCCACAGATATATCAGATCACTTTCTAGTTGTAGCTACACTGAGAGTAAAAGGTAGATTGGATACAAGGAGAATAGTAGCATCAGGGAAGAAAGAGGTGAAGGTTTATAAACTAAAAGAGGAGGCAGTTAGGGTAAGATATAAACAGCTATTGGAGGATAGATGGGCTAATGAGAGCATAGGCAATGGGGCCGAAGAGATATGGGGTAGGTTTAAAAATGTAGTGTTAGAGTGTTCAGCAGAAGTTTGTGGTTACAGGAAAGTGGGTGCAGGAGGGAAGAGGAGCGATTGGTGGAATGATGATGTAAAGAGAGTAGTAAGGGAGAAAAAGTTAGCATATGAGAAGTTTTTACAAAGTAGAAGTGATGCAAGGAGGGAAGAGTATATGGAGAAAAAGAGAGAGGTTAAGAGAGTGGTGAAGCAATGTAAAAAGAGAGCAAATGAGAGAGTGAGTGAGATGTTATCAACAAATTTTGTTGAAAATAAGAAAAAGTTTTGGAGTGAGATTAACAAGTTAAGAAAGCCTAGAGAACAAATGGATTTGTCAGTTAAAAATAGGAGAGGAGAGTTATTAAATGGAGAGTTAGAGGTATTGGGAAGATGGAGGGAATATTTTGAGGAATTGTTAAATGTTGATGAAGATAGGGAAGCTGTGATTTCGTGTATAGGGCAAGGAGGAATAACATCTTGTAGGAGTGAGGAAGAGCCAGTTGTGAGTGTGGGGGAAGTTCGTGAGGCAGTAGGTAAAATGAAAGGGGGTAAGGCAGCCGGGATTGATGGGATAAAGATAGAAATGTTAAAAGCAGGTGGGGATATAGTTTTGGAGTGATTGGTGCAATTATTTAATAAATGTATGGAAGAGGGTAAAGTACCTAGGGATTGGCAGAGAGCATGCATAGCTCCTTTGTATAAAGGCAAAGGGGATAAAAGAGAGTGCAAAAATTATAGGGGGATAAGTCTGTTGAGTATACCTGGTAAAGTGTATCGTAGAGTTATAATTGAAAGAATTAAGAGTAAGACGGAGAATAGGATAGCAGATGAACAAGGAGGCTTTAGGGAAGGTAGGGGGTGTGTGGACCAGGTGTTTACAGTGAAACATATAAGTGAACAGTATTTAGATAAGGCTAAAGAGGTCTTTGTGGCATTTATGGATTTGGAAAAGGCGTATGACAGGGTGGATAGGGGGGCAATGTGGCAGATGTTGCAAGTGTATGGTGTAGGAGGTAGGTTACTGAAAGCAGTGAAGAGTTTTTACGAGGATAGTGAGGCTCAAGTTAGAGTATGTAGGAAAGAGGGAAATTTTTTCCCAGTAAAAGTAGGCCTTAGACAAGGATGTGTGATGTCACCGTGGTTGTTTAATATATTTATAGATGGGGTTGTAAGAGAAGTAAATGCGAGGGTCTTGGCAAGAGGTGTGGAGTTAAAAGATAAAGAATCACACACAAAGTGGGAGTTGTCACAGCTACTCTTTGCTGATGACACTGTGCTCTTGGGAGATTCTGAAGAGAAGTTGCAGAGATTGGTGGATGAATTTGGTAGGGTGTGCAAAAGAAGAAAATTAAAGGTGAATACAAGAAAGAGTAAGGTTATGAGGATAACAAAAAGATTAGGTGATGAAAGATTGGATATCAGATTGGAGGGAGAGAGTATGGAGGAGGTGAACGTATTCAGATATTTGGGAGTGGACGTGTCAGCGGATGGGTCTATGAAAGATGAGGTGAATCATAGAATTGATGAGGGAAAAAGAGTGAGTGGTGCACTTAGGAGTCTGTGGAAACAAAGAACTTTGTCCTTGGAGGCAAAGAGGGAATGTATGAGAGTATAGTTTTACCAACGCTCTTATATGGGTGTGAAGCGTGGGTGATGAATGTTGCAGCGAGGAGAAGGCTGGAGGCAGTGGAGATGTCATGTCTGAGGGCAATGTGTGGTGTGAATATAATGCAGAGAATTCGTAGTTTGGAAGTTAGGAGGAGGTGCGGGGTTACCAAAACTGTTGTCCAGAGGGCTGAGGAAGGGTTGTTGAGGTGGTTCGGACATGTAGAGAGAATGGAGCGAAACAGAATGACTTCAAGAGTGTATCAGTCTGTAGTGGAAGGAAGGCGGGGTAGGGGTCGGCCTAGGAAAGGTTGGAGGGAGGGGGTAAAGGAGGTTTTGTGTGCGAGGGGCTTGGACTTCCAGCAGGCATGCATGAGCGTGTTTGATAGGAGTGAATGGAGACAAATGGTTTTTAATACTTGACGTGCTGTTGAAGTGTGAGCAAAGTAACATTTATGAAGGGATTCAGGGAAACCGGCAGGCCGGACTTGAGTCCTGGAGATGGGAAGTACAGTGCCTGCACTCTGAAGGAGGGGTGTTAATGTTGGAGTTTAAAAACTGTAGTGTAAAGCACCCTTCTGGCAAGACAGTGATGGAGTGAATGATGGTGAAAGTTTTTCTTTTTCGGGCCACCCTGCCTTGGTGGGAATCGGCCAGTGTGATAATAATAATAAAAATATATAATATAGGGGGTGGTAGGAGAAAATTCTCAACCAGCTTCAGGGAGAACCTTGAGTTTTCCCTGAAGCAAGTTTATTCTTTTCTTTGAGGATGAGGGTCCCTATAACAGTTCTAGAGGTGGTACCTCCCTATATATATATATATATGTATATATATATATATATATATATATATATATATATATATATATATATATATATATATATATATATATATATATATATATATATATATATATATATATAATATCATAGTGAGTGTGGGAGGCAGTCACGTTGAATTCAAGGTAGGGAAGGTCAGGTCCAATTTCTTCGTAGATCATCTTTTCTTGACAATAGCTGAATAGAAAAAACATGGCATCTATTGCAGTTACTACTATTACGACTTCAACAACAACAACAACTGCTACTACTGCTACTACTACTACTACTATTACTAGAATTATATAATAATGGTAATATCGCTCCCGCTCCTGCTATTTATGCTATCAATACCGCTAGTATTACTGATAGTACTGCTTAATAAGACACATGTGCAACACCTAGTTATCATTAGTGACGAAACGTTACGCTTGTACAAGCTGGCTTCACCAGTCAAATAGAAAGATGATTATAATTAGTACTGATGTAATCAGTTCATCACTCTTGATAGGAAATGGTCAGTCACTTAGCTTAAAACAGAGACTTGTATACTGGAACCAATAGACAAGTGTATCAGCTTGGAGACAACGTAACAGGTGAGCGAGGCACAGTAGTGGAGAGACACTGTGATATCGCTTCTATTATTACGCCTACATATATTACTGATGGTAATACTGCCACAAATATTGCCACTACTGCTCTGCTGATGCTGCGGCTACTACTACTATTACTACCTCTGATACTTCTACAAATACTACTATTTCGTCTTTTACCAATTACTTACATTCAAGAACCACTGCACCTTGAAGACGTTTGGATTAGCTTCGATATCACACTCGAAGTAAACATCGTCTCCTTCTTTGATGCTGGAAATATTCAAGTTCTGGCCTGGACGAAGACGCAGACGTGGTGAGTCTGAAAAAGAGAATATTTATTTATACATACATTTGTCGTGCCGGATAGGTAAAACTGGTCAATTAGCAAAAACTTATTTAAAATTAAGTCCTTTCTAAAATATTCTCTTGTACATTTAAAGATGCATATTTTTCATTTATGTTAATGTGAAAATTAATAATTTTGTACTAAAAGAACTTTACAAAACTTACCTAACCTTATTATAACAAGCGCAATTTAATTTAGCCTAATCCAATTAAATATATTTTAGATAAGTTTACAATAGTTAATAATGAACAATGAAATATATTTTTTTTTTCGTTAGGCTCTCAATGATTTTTGCGAAATTATTGTACTGTAGCTCAGTGGTATAGTGATGGACCTACATCAGAAGGGACCGGAAAATGGCATAGACTCCCGGCATTGTGAATCGCATAGTCAAATTACCTTACAGCTGCTGACTTTGCTGACCTTGCAGTAGAGAGGTAGGAGAGTGTTATGACAGTTTCTGGTCGTATCCTGTATGATGGCAATGTACCACAGATGAAAACTGCGTTTTGAAAAGAACCGAGGCAGAATAGCAGCTCTTTGATGTTTAAAAACGAGAAAAAATATGCTGTCAAGAATAAAAAACAAAGGCAGAGAAAGACAAAAAGGAAAAAGAAAGAAATATGAAACAAAAGCACACAAGCATCGACAGGAAAATCGGACAAAACAAAGACCAGAGAACAATAAGACTCACAATAGACGACAAGTTTCCTTGCGTCTTCTAGAGCTGTACCGTCCAGGAGTGGATTGTCTGCTCTGCAGGCGATAACGGCCCCGTTGTTACTCCTGTTGGGTGCCAGGTGAAGGGTCGACCTGCTCACGTTACCCTCTGACAGCACCTGAAGACAAGAATTAATGTTTTGCTCACTCAAAATCTTTAAATAAAACTGTGTGTGTGTGTGTGTGTGTGTGTGTGTGTGTGTGTGTGTGTGTGTGATGTCACCATGGTTGTTTAACATATTTATAGACGGGATTGTACAAGAAAAGGCTATGGTGTTGGGGAGAAGGGTGGGATTAAATTATGGGGAATCAAAATACAAAATGGAAGTTGACAGTTACTTTTTGCTGATGATACTGTGCTTTTGGGAGATTCTAAAGAAAAGTTGCATAGGTTAGTGGAAGAGTCTGGGAGGGCGTGTAAAGGTAGAAAGTTGAAAATGAAAATAGATAAGAGTAAGGTGATGAGGGTACCAAACGATTTAGACAAAGAAAAATTGGATATCACATTGAAGAGAATATAGAAGTGAATGTTTTCAGATATTTGGGAGTTGATTTGTCAACAGATGGGTTTATGAAGGATGAGGTTAACTACAGAACTGATGAAAAAAAAGGTGAGTGGTGCTTTGAAGTATCTATGGAGACAAAAAACGTTATCCAGGCAGGCAAAGAAGGAAATGTACGAGTGTAGTGGTACCAACACTTTTGTATGGATGTGAAACATGGATTGCAAATGTTGCAGCAAGGAGAAGGCTGGAGGCAGTAGAGATGTGTCTAAGGGCAATATGTGGTGTAAATATTATGCAGAGAACTCAGTGTGGAAATTAGGAGTGTGGAGTTTCTAAAAGTATTAGTCAGAGAGCTGAGGAGGGGTTGTTAGGTGGTTCGGTCGTTTACTGAGGATGGAGCAAAGTAGAATGGCTTGGAGAACATATAAATCTGTAAGGGAAGGAAGCCGAGGTAGGGGTCGTCCTAGGGATGGCTGGAGGGAGGGGGTAAAGGGGCTTTTGTGGGGGAGGGGCTTGGACCTCCAGCAAGCGTGCTGGATGTCCAACACGGCTAGTCAAAGTGTTATTGATTAAATACCACTTGTTCGTGGTTACAATACCATGTATTATATATATATATATATATATATATATATATATATATATATATATATATATATATATATATATATATATATATATATATATATATATATATATATATATATATATATATATATATAATGTCTTGCCGAATAGGTGAAACCTACAAATTTGCCTTAAATACCAATGCTCTTCTCGCAGAATAAGGCAAGCGAAAATTGGTGTATACAGTAATTTTGCACAAATCATTCTGAACCTAACAAAAAATATCATTGTTTATTGTTAAATAAGTGTAAATTTATCTAGAAATATTTAGTTAGATTAGTCTAAATTAAATTGCGGTTGTTATAATAAGGTTAGGTAAGTTTCCTAAGGTTCTTTTGGTACAATATTAATTTTTTCATTAACATAACCCCTCCCCCCATCCTCTGCGAATTTGCTGTTCTGAATTCCCGGCTTCAGTAATTCGCAGATTTTTCCTTAGAACTTAACTAATAATTGTTCACGGAAATCCCCGCAAATTCGCGGACTTTTTTTTTTTTCTTTTGTGGCAATATATAATTTTTTATGCATTTTAATGCTAAATATTAAGAAAAATATAATTTAATAATTTTCTAACATAAATATTAACGTAAATTCAACAAAATTTCCACACAAAACATAATACTGTATAATTTTTTTAGTGCTGTAGAGAGAACAAATTATTACCGTATATTTACCGTACATATACTAAAGAAAATGGGGTTGCATGAATTACTGTATACCAAAGAAAACGGGCTTGCATGAATTACAATGTACCAAAGAAAACGGGCTTGCATGAATTACAATGTACCAAAGAAAACGGGCTTGCATGAATTACAATGTACCAAAGAAAACGGGCTTGCATGAATTACACATCATCATAAGACAGCCGCTCCTCACCTAAAGAAGTGTTCCTTCGATCCCCATCGGGGAGGGGAACCTATAATAATCGTACCAGAGCCTGACTTACTCCTTCATGAGGAAATGGTATGGTGATACCGACAAGATGTGGAAAAAGACACTTATGTACAGTTCTTGACAATGAGGAAATGGTATGGTGATACCGACAAGATGTGTCTTTTTCCACATCTTGTCGGTATCACCATACCATTTCCTCATTGTCAAGGAACTGTACATAAGTGTCTTTTTACTCCTTCATGATGTTTGCAAACCGTGTAAGGATCAAACCCAACAGTGGAGTAATAAATGACTCGACTAAGCTTGCCCTTGCTGCTGCTGTAAACACTTGCCTACAGGTTAAATTTACAGCCATCCACTCGACGAAGGACTCATTCATCGTCGTCTGTACTGACGATTATGAAGCCTCAAAGCTGATCGCCGACACTTCTATGAAAACCCTCAGAGACCGACAGTTCACCATCTCCCCTTCACCTTTTTTGCTGGCGAAACGTTCCGTTTTCGTCAAACGGCTGGACAAACTCGTCACTTCTTTATCGACTGAGGATCTCAAGACCTCGATCGAGGAACAAAATACCTGGGCGTCGATTGAACATATCACCAAGATCCCCAACGCCTCTACAATGATCAAGCTAACCTCCAACATCGATATGGCTACTAGAGCACTGTCTGACGGCCTAGCTATCTCGTATTATCATATCCATCCAAGTCACATAGAACCCGAACGTTTCGCCCACATCTCGCCATGCTGGACCTGCTACTCCTATCACCACTCAACGCCTGACTGTCCTCTGAAAGGGAACAAGTACTGCACAAACTGCGGTAAAGACGGCCATGACTTCAAGGAATGTTCTACTACCACTACCTCTCCTACCTGCCTCAGCTGCAAAGGTACTCACCACACCCTTGCAGCAAAATGCCCTCTACGTAAAGAAGTTATGTCTAAGAAAATCATTGAAGAAACCAAGAACAACAACTCTAAATCGCCAACATACGCCGCCATTGCAAAAATTCAATCAGATACCACCGAACTCCTTCAAGCTACACAACAATCATCTCCACCCAGCCAGTCCCTCTCTGCTCGTCCTGACGCTGCTCCATCCAAGGTGCTATACTGTATGATGTATGCACACCTCACTAATGCTGCTAACCCTGGCTCATTCAACACCACAATCAATGAACTGTTTCGCCTTAACAACATGCCAAACTTCAACTTTCCAGACTCGCCACCATCACAAGACCTCCTCAAGTTAATTCCAGACATTGTTAACTTCACCTCAACCCCTGGTCCTACTCGTATCTCTGACCAAGACTCTACTCCAGAACCAACACCACCGTCTACTGCCACTTTTCACCACCCACCACCAGCCCAACAAATCACAACCGACCAACACTCCCTGCTTCCTCTCAACACAGTCACAGATGACGAAATAGTACCAGAACATTATGAACAACCCTCGGACAACGACGAAGTAGTAGTCGAAGAAGTAACCGAAGAAGAAACCACAGGCAACCGTTACCTAAGCCAAGCCTTTAATGGGTTTCTAACCTTCTACACCACCCCCAACCTCCCAACCGCAATGAGCGCAGCTGATATGCTCCACTTAATGAAAGAAGGAGCTGTTAAGTACACCTGCACCAAACCTCACCAAATTCCTTTTGAAAACGCACTATCTTACCTCGTGACGAATCTGAACTGTTCCAACCTCAGAATGCAACTATTCCACATGTCCAAGAGAGACTTCAAAAGACTCAAGAGTGGCTCCATCACCAGCGAAGTGTAGCCAAACACTCAACACACTTCCGCAACACACAACGTGAACCTCCCGACACCTGACGTCCAAACCAGCTCTTCACCTCAGCCTGAAGCATATCAGCCAGCGAGCACTGTCTGCAGTCTGCTCTCTCCTCTATGTCCTCAACGTGCCCTCTCTACACTGCCTCGCAGTGCTACATAGCTGGGTTTAGCCCTGGCTCTTTCATCTGCAACTCGAGACCTTCCTCTCACGACTATTCATCGTCTGTCCACACTTCCCCACTCACCCACCGGAGTCCCAACAGAGGAGCCTGCTATGTGTGTTCTCAATGTCTGTCCCACGATCGACTTAGCTGCTGGGTTAAGCCCTGGCTCTATTTCTACAACTAAGAACACTCCTCTCCAGCACTATTCTTCGTGACTCAAGAAATCGTAATGGAGTTTTGAGACTCTATGACCGCGGGTTCAATCCCGGCCGGGGGTATGGTCTATTCTTCGTCTGTCCCGTCTTCCCCGCTCATCCCATTTGGGATCTTACCTGAACTTTCGTTCGTTCGTTCGTTTACAATGTACCAAAGAAAACGGGCTTGCATGAATTACAATGTACCAAAGAAAATGGGCTAGCATGAATTACAGTACAAATGGGGGTAACATCAGTATTTTACATTCTAGCACACCGCGAGACATAGCAGTACAGGACTGTATACGGGTCTATCTTTACATTCACTTTTTTTAAGGATGATGTATGAAGCTGAATTTAAAATTAATGAAATTAAATTAGTGTTTTGGGGGCATATTTAGGATTTAAATTATAAAAATAGGCATTTATAGGCATTTTTTTAAAAGCGTCCATATTTCTCAGTTTTTCCAAATTCCCGGGTGATTTTGGAACGTAACCCCCCAGCGAATTAAAAGGGGGCTAGCGTGTGTGTGTGTGTGTGTGTGTGTGTGTGTGTGTGTGTGTGTGTGTGTGTGTGTGTGTGTGTGTGTGTGTGTGTGTGTGTGTGTGTGTGTGTACGTGTGTACTCAATTGTACTCGCCTAATTGTGGTTGCAGGGGTCGAGACTCAGCTCCTGGCCCCGCCTCTTCACTGATCGCTACTGGATCCTCTCTCTCTCTGCTTTCTGAGCTTTGTCATACCTCTTCTTAAAACTATGTATGGTTCCTGCCTCCACTACTTCACTTGCTAGGCTATTCCACTTGCTGACAACTCTGACTGAAGAAATACTTCCTAACGTCCCTGTGACTCGTCTGAGTCTTCAGCTTCCAGTTGTGACCCCTTGTCCCTGTGTCCCCTCTCTGGAACATCCTATCTCTGTCCACCTTGTCTATTCCCCGCAGTATCTTGTATGTCGTTATCATGTCTCCCCTGGCCCTTCTGTCCCCCAGTGTCGTCAGTCCGATTTCCCTTAACCTTTCCTCGTACGACATTCCCTTGAGCTCTGGGACTAGCCTTGTTGCAAACCTTTGTACTTTCTCTAACTTCTTGACGTGCTTGACCAGGTGTGGGTTCCAGACTGGTGCTGCATACTCCAGTATGGGCCTAACATACACAGTGTACAGTGTCTTGAACGATTCCTTATTAATGTATCGGAACGCTATTCTCAGGTTTGCCAGGCGCCCGTATGCTGCAGCGGTTATTTGGTTGATGTGTGCCTCCGGTGATGTGCTCGGTGTTATGGTCACCCCAAGGTCTTTCTCCCTGAGTGAGGTCTGTAGTCTTTGTCCACCTAGCCTATACTCTGTCTGCGGTCTTCTTTGCCCCTCCCCAATCTTCATGACTTTGCATTTGGCTGGATTGAATTCGAGAAGCCAGTTACTGGACCACATGTCCAGCCTGTGTGTGTGTGTGTGTGTGTGTGTGTGTGTGTGTGTGTGTAAGTGTGTACTCAATTGTACTCGCCTAATTGTGGTTGCAGGGGTGGAGACTCAGCTCCTGACCCCGCCTCTTCACTGAGTGCTACTAGGTCCTCTCTCTCTCCCTGCTCCATGAACTTAATCATACCTCGTCTTAAAGCTATGTATGGTTCCTGCCTCCACTACAACACTTGCTAGGCTATTGAACTTCCTGACTACTCTATGACTGAAGAAATACTTCCTAACATCTCTTTGACTCATCTGGATGTTCAATTTCCAACTGTGACCCCTTGTTTCTGTGTCCCCTCTCTGGAACATCCTGTCAGTCCACCTTGTCTTTTCCACGCAGTATTTTGTATGTCGTTATCATGCCTCCAATAACCCTTCTGTCCTCCAGTGTCGTCAGGCCGATTTCCCTTAACCTTTCTTCATAGGACATTCCCCTTAGCTCTGGAACTAACCTTGTCGCAAACCTTTGCACTTTATCTAATTTCTTGACGTGCCTGACCAGGTGTGGGGTCCAAAACTGGTGCTGTATACTCCAGTACGGGCCTGACGTACACGATGTACAGTGTCTTGAACGATTCCTTACTAAGGTATCGGAACGCTTTTCTCAGGTTTGCAGGCGCCCATATGCTGCAGCAGTTATCTGGTTGATGTGTGCTTCCGGAGACGTGCTCGGTGTTATACTCACCCCAAGATCTTTCTCCTTGAGCGAGGTTTGCAGTCTTTGGCCACCTAGCCTATACTCCGTCTGCGATCTTCTGTGCCCTTCCCCGACCTTCATGACTTTGCATTTGGCGGGGTTAAATTCGAGAAGCCAGTTGCTGGACCAGGTGTCCAGTCTGTCCAGGTCTCTTCGAAGTCCTCCCTGATCCTCATCTGATTTAATTCTCATTAACTTCACAGCATTCGCGAACGGGGACACTTCTGAATCTAACCCTTCCATCATGTCATTCATATATACCAAAAATAGCACTGGTCCTAGGACCGACCCCTGTGCGACCCTGCTCGTCACAGGTGCCCACTGTGATACCTCATCACGTACCAAGACTCGTTGTTGCCTCCCTGTCAGGTATTCTCTGATCCATTGCAGTGCCCTTCCTGTTATATGCGCCTGATCCTCTAATCTGCAATAATCTCTTGTGAGGAACTGTGTCAAAGGCCTTCTTGCAGTCCAAGAAGATGCAATCAACCCACCCCTCTCTCTCGTGTCTTACTTCTGTTACTTTATCATAAAACTCCAGAAGGTTTGTGACACAGGATTTGTCTTCCATGAATCCGTGCTGGTTGGCGTTTATACTCTTGTTCCGTTCCAGGTGCTCCACCACTCTCTTCCTGATAATCTTCATGGCTTTGTGTGTGTGTGTAATATATATATATATATATATATATATATATATATATATATATATATATATATATATATATATATATATATATATATATATATATAATTTTAATGTGTATTGAATCTCTCTCAAGGTTAACGGAAACCTACAAGTAGTCTGTATATTTCGATGTCTAGCAGAGGTCCTCTTCAGCATACTATACCAATAAGAGGAGGGGCAGGTTACTCTTCCTTCCCTTGTTTCAAACATGACTGCGTCCTATTCCAGGTGCTGTGTAACTTCAACGGGTTTAGCGCTTTCCCTATGATTATAAAAGGAATAATTGGATAGCTCCAACATCGGGTTTGGACAAACATGCTGAATGTACTATTGTTGTTGAATAAAGCGCCTGAGAGGGGACACCTGATGACACCTGAGGGAGGATACCTCTGACGTCTGATGGGTGCACACCTGATGGGAGAACACCTGGTGGGAGAACACCTGTTGGGAGAACACCTGTTGGGAGAACACCTAATGGGAGGATAACTGATTGTTATGCAGCTGCCAATGTGCGTATAAGCATCAGTAGCCCTGTAATTATTCATCAGACGTAACAGAACCTCACACTTTACATGATTTCCTCTGTGTTTATGCCCTTTAAACGGTATTGTATTGATATATAGTTTAGTCACGTAAGTGTGAACACAACCAGCGTAAATCATCCAGTATAGGCACATCCACTGAAAATACATCCAGTGAAGCTACATTTAGATACATTTAGTGAAGCTACAGTATAGATGCATTTAGTGAAGCTACAGTATAGATACATTTAGTGAAGCTGCAGTATAGATACATTTAGTGAAGCTACAGTATAGATACATTTAGTGAAGCTACAGTATAGATACATTCAGTGAAGCTGCAGTATAGATACATTTAGTGAAGCTACAGTATAGATACATTTAGTGAAGCTACAGTATAGATACATTTAGTGAAGCTACAGTATAGATACATTTAGTGAAGCTACAGTATAGATACATTTAGTGAAGCTACAGTATAGATACATTTAGTGAAGCTACAGTATAGATACATTCAGTGAAGCTACAGTATAGATACATTCAGTGAAGCTACAGTATAGATACATTTAGTGAAGCTACAGTATAGATACATTTAGTGAAGCTACAGTATAGATACATTTAGTGAAGCTACAGTATAGATACATTTAGTGAAGCTACAGTACAGATACATTTAGTGAAACTACTTTATAGATACATTTAGTGGAGCTACAGTGACGATGCATAGATATTTCGTGTGTAAGTTCTGGAAGTAAAGATACATAAACACATGCAGTGTAGATACATGCAGCAAATACAATACATGATACAGTATTATAATAAAATCTATCCTGTCTATGAAACTGATCCCGTAATACCATGTTATTCTGATCCCTTAGCATTTAGGTTATGAAAAATTCATGGAAATTAATTTTGTACCCTTCAAGGAACATCCACAACGATTTTTGAGCTTGATGCTAGTGATGGGCTCTTCATCCATGTAACTGGAGCTGACATCCTTGCCCTCCAATCAAACCTGATTGTGGTAGGGTGGTTTTGTGTTAGTGGTTATGGAAGAGTATTGTGAAGTGGGTATAGGAGGAGCAACAGTGATTTATATTAAAATTTTATGAACAACCACGTAGGTAGTGGATAGACAGGAACTATTCAGGGAGGTACTATCCTGGTACGAGTGCAAAACAGAAGCTTGAAAATTTTTTTGCACTCTGGTTGGAATGTTTATCTTTCTGTTTCATGAACATCTACGATGATCGGTAAATTTTTATAAATTCTACCAACATTGACATGCACTTTATTTTCTTAAGTGTTCTCCATGCATATTATGAAGAGTATATTTGTCTTGGATACAAAATCGTGGTTCCAACATTATCGGAGAAAGGACACAGATGTCCAGGAATCTTTTGTTTTGACAATCTTTCACTCTGAGTAGAGATGGATTATGCTTCACACAGGGAAAAGTCGTTGCAATAAAAGCTTGATCTGCAACTGTGGGCTTCCTACAGTGGATTTTGAGCTTGGTGAGGTGTTGCCTCACTGAGTTAGGTAGCATAGGGAGAGTTGTCTTTTTTCTGAGGTATTAGCTCAGTGTTTCAGAAACATGATGCACTTCTCTTGCTTCTTCTCCCTAACGATGTGTAAGCACATGAAAGCGCTTTCGTATTTTTTTTTCAAATTTTCACTGTTTATATGTCGTGCCGAATAATTTCGCAAAAATCATTCTGGATTTAACGAAAAAAAATATATTTCGTTGTATTTATTATTAAATTATTGTAAACTTGTCTATAATATATTGGAGTAGGCTAAATTAAATTGTGCTTGTTATAATAAGGTAAAGTAAATTTTCTAAGGAACTTTTGGTACAAAATTTTTAATTTTTACATTAACATAAATGAAAACATATGTAAATTTAAACATACAAGAGAAAATTATAGAAAGGACTTAATTTTAAATAAGTTCTTGCAAATTGACCAGTTTTACCTTTTCGGCACGATATGTATATATATGTTATATATATATATATATTTTGTATATATATATATATTTTATATATATATATTATATATATATATATATATATATATATATATATATATATATATATATATATATATATATATATATATATATATATATATATATATATATATATTATGTATATATATTTCATATATATATTTTATATACATATATATATTTTATATATATATACATATATATATATATATATATATATATATATATATATATATATATATATATATATATATATATATATATATATATATATAAATTATTGTGTTAAAATATTCTTGACTTGGGTGTACATGAATCATGTAGACATAATGACCCTCGTGACAATACTTAGTAAACCTACAAACCATTTTTAAGCGGTTCTTAATTTCTGTAACTGCAATATCTTCTTTACTATTTAAGAAGCGTGGTCCGAGACCGAACCGCAGAAGCCATGATCCCTGGGACCATTAATAGATATATAATATAGACATATGCGTATAATTCTTCTGCCTTGCAGCCTAACGCTTTCAGATCACCGAGTATTAACTTTCTTTCGAATACACGGTAACTCTACGCCTAAAGCGATTGCCTCTGCAGCTTCAAACAGTAAGTCGAGCGGGTATTGACTTAAGCAAATCCTGTTATGTGCTCAAGGCAAGCATTTTTAGCACTAGCGTCTATTTTTACAATATGTGTCGACCTGCTTTCCATTAGAATGTTTCAGCAGATATTAGTAAAACATCGTAACCCAAGGCACACTCAGTGTCTAAATATTTACTCTTAATATTACAATTAAAGCTCTGAATAAGTACAGTAACATAGCCATAAACTAATACGATTTTCATTAAGTGGTATTTACATAATATTAGTAATTGACAATTTTTTTTTTCATCCGTTGTGTTTGCTCATAAACTGAGAACGTCTGACCCGGCGTTCTCTGATGATGGACTTGGGTCAAAGGAAAGCTCACGTATAGGCTGTGGCAGTTTTATTTTGCCATTTTTATTAAGCATCTTGATTACTCAAAACTTAATCTCTTGTGTTTAATTAGATAACTTTTTGAGTGATCCTTGGCTGTGTAAGTACCGTTTAACGAATTTCAATGGAATTTGCAAATTCCAACGAAATTTGAAATTTGTAAATGCAACACCTGATCGGCTTCAAAGCTTCAAGTTCAACTGAGCTTCCCTAGAGAAAGCCTAAATTGCCATTGGGCTGCATTTTCAGGAGCAGTGGAAGTAGGAAAGCGGAGGAACCTGTTGATATTTTTTCCACCCCAAGAGTGCGAGGTATCTCAGAAGCGCTTCTACAGTCTTGCTTGAAAGTATTAGGACTGTGTAGTTATGAGAAGGTCTCGGAAATGTGAAATTCGTCTTCCAAGAAGTTAGGGCTACAGTATATACGCTACTCTGAAGAAAAAGATTTTAATTAGCAGGCCTCTCTTGGGTCTCGTGTTGTGGTATTACCAGACATGGACGAGGTTATTGATGTTAGTGGGTTTGCCGATGACTTTTCAACCTGAGGATTTTTGGATGATTTGGAAATGATTGATCACAACAATGTTAAGAGTTGGTCATAAGAACAATGTGAAATCCATAATACATTCCGATATGTTCATTAATATTTGTTATGTTTTCACCCATAGAGAATTCATGATTATAAAAACGACCCGAGAAAAAAGGTAAGAATAGAGGAGCACTGTAGTAGGCCTACTGGTTCATAAATCCAAAGAGCATAATGCTGACACGAGTTAGAACAAAAAAAAAAAGTTGTAAAACAAACTTTAATTGAGACAAGGTTTCGCTCTTTGTGGAAACTTTGTCAAGACATAACCAAACTCCACACAGTACGAAACGTTGTCTTTCATATTGGCTAACGCAGGACGGGTCTTAATAACGTCCAATCATTCCCAATTAAATTTGTAAATTTCGAAAATTTCCACTTGGAAGAGCACATTACTGCAGGCGACATCACTCGCCCATCTTCACACCTCACGTTGTTCCACTATGTACATACTTTCTCTTTAACAACCAGGGACCAAATATGTTCTCAAAATGCCATAAACCTCATAGTATCTCGTATCGACTTGTTGGTATATAATACTATATATATATATATATATATATATATATATATATATATATATATATATATATATATATATATATATATATATATATATATATATATATATATATATATATATATATATATATATATATATGCAATAAGATCACAGTAAACAGGTGATTTCGGAATATGCAAAACAACCACTCTGAAAAAATAGAGAAATTCCAAGCGCTTTCGTGACTACTCACATTATCAAGGAACTGATATATATATATATATATATATATATATATATATATATATATATATATATATATATATATATATATATATATATATATATATATATATATATATATATATATATATATATATATATATATATATATATATATATATATATATATATATATATATATATATATATATATATATATATATATATATATATATATATTATATATATAATATGTCGTGCCGAATACGTAAAACTGGTCAATTAGCAAGAACTCATTTAAAATTAAATCCTTTCTAAAATTTTCTCTTATACGTTTAAACATGTATTATTTCATTTATGTTAATGTAAAAATTAAAAATATTGTAGCAAAAGAACGTTAGAAAATTTTCCTAACTTTATTATAACAAGCGCAATTTAATTTAGCCTAATCCAACTAAATATTTTAGATAATTTTACAGTAATTTAATAAACAAACACAAAATATATTTTTTTCGTTAGGTTCAGAATGAGTTTTGCGAAATTACTGCATACACAAATTTTCGCTTGCCTTATTCGGCAAGAACAGCGTTGCTATTTAAGCCAAAATCGCAAGTTTTGCCTATTCGGCACGACATACATTACATATATGTATATTCTCACTTAAAACAATATAATGTAAATTTTGATCTGCTCTAAAATCTCTTCTAAATTATTTAATCTCCTTGTGCATTTTTAGAACCAATATTTTCCGATCATCCTGAATATTTTTATTGTTTTGTCGATACTCGTTTATACCCTGGAGATAAACATTGGCTTATTCCTGTTTTTTTAACTTCGGTTCATATCGAAAGAGACTCTAATTTAAAAACTTTAAATTGTCTTTCGAACGCCTTTGGTAGGGGGGGGAGGGAGAGCCAGGACGAAGAACCGGAGAAAGGTGAAGTAAGTTACAAGAACTTGATTCTCTCTCTCTCTCTCTCTCTCTCTCTCTCTCTCTCTCTCTCTCTCTCTCTCTCTCTCTCTCTCTCTCTCTCTCTCTCTCTCACACACACACACACACAATTATGTAAATTATTTTTAACGTAATTCCAGTGGAAATATTAGATTTGTTTTTGGTTACTCAAAAGTTAATTTTGTGCGTACTATGAATGATGGTATAGGGAGAAGAGAGATCAAGAGAAAGAGAACTAAGAATGAGGAAGCACAAGGTAGAAGATGGTAGGTAGAATATGGTTGTTGATGGTAAATGGGATTATTTATTACTATTATTGTTACTATTATTAATTTTATCATTATTGTTACTATTATTACTTTTATTATCATTATCATTGTTATTATTTTTATTATTATTATTATTATTATTAATGCTTTCATTAGGAAGCGCTAAACTCGTTAGGTTCATACAGCTCATGAAGAATAGGAAACTTTAACAGAATAAGGGAAACTTTTTCTAGTTCTTGGAATGAAGATTATTATTATAATCAAGGGGGAAGCGCTAAACCCAGAGGATTATACAGCTCCTGGGGGGGGGATGTGGAAGGCATTCAGGCTTAATTCGGGGAACTGGAGCACAGATCCAATTCCCTAAATCAAGAGCCCCTCACCAACATCAAGGAACCTAGATTATAAGAAGCCATCTCGATAAGCATAGCTTGATTAATGATACTCAGCATGGATTCACAAGAGGCCGGTCTTGTCTAACTAATTTATTAACTTTCTTCAGTAAAGCTTTTGAGGCTGTTGACCACGATAAAGAATTTGATATTATTTACTTAGATTTTAGTAAGGCATTTGATAGAGTTCCGCACCAAAGACTGTTGAAGAAAGTAGCAGCTCATGGCATTGGGGAAGGGTGCTCTCGTGGATCGAATCTTGGCTCACAGACAGGAAGCAAAGAGTGTCCATAAATGGGGTTAAATCCGAGTGGGGATCAGTAACAAGTGGCGTTCCACAGGGATCAGTCTTGGGCCCGTTGTTGTTTATAATATATATCAATGATCTTGATGAAGGAATTACTAGTGATATGAGCAAATTCGCCGATGACACGAAGATAGGTAGGATAACTGATTCAAACGTAGATGTTAGGGAACTTCAGGAGGATTTAGACAAACTCTACTCTTGGTCAGAAAAGTGGCAGATGCAGTTCAATGTAGATAAATGCAAGGTTCTGAAGCTCGGGAGAGTCCATAACCCTAGCACTTATAAGTTAAATAATGTAGAACTTAGCCATACAGATTGCGAAAAGGACTTGGGGGTTATGGTAAGCAGCAACCTTAAACCAAGACAGCAATGCCTAAGCGTACGTAATAAGGCAAATAGATTACTGGGATTTATATCAAGAAGTGTAAGCAACAGAAGTCCAGAGGTCATACTGCAGCTTTATACATCATTAGTAAGGCCTCACCTAGATTATGCAGCTCAATTCTGGTCTCCATATTACAGAATGGACATAAATTCGTTAGAAAACATTCAGCGTAGGATGACTAAATTAATACAAAGCATTAGAAATCTTCCTTATGAAGAAAGATTGAAGACTCTAAAGTTACATTCACTTGTTAGACGAAGAATGAGGGGAGACCTGATCGAAGTGTATAAGTGGAAGATAGGTATTAATAAAGGGGATATTAACAAGGTCTTGAGGATATCTCTCCAAGAGAGAACCCGCAGTAATGGATTTAAATTAGATAAGTTTAGATTTAGAAAGGACATAGGAAAGTATTGGTTTGGAAATAGGGTAGTTGATGAGTGGAACAGTCTACCTAGTTGGGTTATTGCGGCTAGGACTTTGGGTAGTTTCAAATTTAGGTTGGATAAGTACATGAGTGGGAGGGGTTGGATTTGAGTGGGACTTGCACATCAGAGCTTATTTCTTGGGTAGCATTGAAAATTGGGTTGGTCAAATGCTTGTTAGTGGGATGAATTGTAAAGGACCTGCCTAGTATGGGCCAACAGGCCTGCTGCAGTGTTCCTCCTTTCTTATGTTCTTATGTTCTTATGTTCCTTGAGGGGTTGGAATGAAGAGCTTTTGAACAATAAACCATTCCTTGTAAAGGGAAAAATGAAAGGGAATAAAAGATAAACAGAATATTGTAACCAGTCCAATATTTTCCAAGCTCTACGGCTAAAGAAAATAAATTTTCGATTTGAAGAAAAATATTTATCGAGAGTATTTATGTTCATTCTTCTTGCACCTAATTACTCTCTTGTTAATAAATGCTACGCTAGGTCACTTGAAGATTCTCCCTTCACTCCAGGGAAAGCAGCTAACAAATATTATGCAAATTCTTAGGGTAGGTAAATTAAGCAGCTTTATGTAGCGTAAACTTTTAACAAACTTTAGTTAGGTGAGGTTGGTTAGTTTAGATGCAAAATTTAAAGCTGGTACGTCAAGTCTGTTTAATTCAACTCTGGTTGAGTGACAGCACCTGGGAATGGCTTGATACTTTCTCAGAGCATTTATTGAAGTGAATATCGACTTAGTATGACAAACATGGAAATAGTGAATGATATAAGATGACAAGTCTTTACAAAATGCTTTGAATTATATATCATATTGTTGTTACTGGAGGAGATGGTCGGAGATTTCTATTATTATTATTATTATTATTATTATTATTATTATAACCGGAATAGGACGTAATGGTAAATTTGTCAATAGCGTAGATGTGCATTACTCTATTTTTTTTTTGAGTGGAGGGGGCAGTTATGAGAAAAGCCACTGGAGTTGGCTGTTTGGGCTCTTCAGTACAGGCAGCTAGGATATGAGAGCGATGTTGAAGATGTAGTTTGAATCAAGATCCCTCCACCAGCGAACATTGTCATCTAGTCACGAAGGGTAGTAACGGATTTTTTCATAATGAATTCAAGTGCATGTACCCAGCAGAAGAGAATATCACCATTATTGTTTAAATTAGCCAGTAGCTTCACAATGTTATATTTATCTTCACACTGCCTGGTGATCAATAATGAAGAAAGGTTAGACCTAGTGGAAACCAAAGACTCATTTCCCACCCAGTGCTGCAGCCAGGAAAGCTAATTACATTATTCATTAGCCCATTCTCTTCTTACTGAAGTCTCGAAGCTCAGGTTGACAGATCTGAACACTCTGTAACGTATCCTATGTGATATGCCAGAGTGTAACAGCGAGAAAAGAATCGCAAGAAACAGGTGATTCCTTATTATGCAATACAAGCAAAGTGAAAATTAATATTCCAAATAATTTCGTGATTTCTCACATTATCAAGGAACAGCAAAAGAAATAAAGCAACACGAACCTCATTCTTCTGTTATATTACTTTTGTGTGAAGTAAAAGGACACAAGTGCAACTAATGTGACATTTATTGTGGCAACGTTTCGCTCTCCAGGAGCTTTATCAAGCCATTACAAACAATACATGGACACAGGGTATATAAAGGCTCAGAGTGAGGTGAATACTAGTGAGGTACCATTTCGATGTTCACTAGTGGTAGTAGTAGTAGTAGTTGCACTTGTGTCCTTTTACTTTACATATCGTCGGTAAATCTACCAACTTTATTACTATATTACTTTTGTTGTTCCTAGATAATGTGAAAGATCATGGAAGTGACTGGAATACTTCTACTTTTCACTGTAGTTCTACTGTACTGAAAAGTACGTAAGCATCTTATAGATTAAGATAACAGTACTCTGTTGATGCATCAAATTTTGCCAAATATTAAAGTCCTGATCACCTTCCATTCCCTTTGTGGTTTATCACTTCCCCATGAATACAATAATCCGCCTTCCCAATTTTATTCGGAAAAAGTAATCATTGTTATTGGTAGACAAACGCAACATAAAAATTACCCTAATTAAACTTTCTGGTCACACAAAAATCCTGATTTATCCTTAACTTCAGTTATGGCTCCACAAATATTTTATAATAAATACATATGCATATTCACCTGGAATTGTATGTTTTCGTATACATATGTAGTAAGTGTACACTGTATTACCAATATTTAGGATTCATGTATTCTTGAACAAAAAGGCACAATACCGTGACTGGAATAATACACAAATAACACTCACATAGAATAAAACTTATGACGACGTATCGGCCCGACAAGTTAATTGGTCCAAGTCCGACCGAAACGTCGTAAATTCCATTCTTGTAGCTTTAATGACCCTTGTGACGTCGAGACATTAACTTAATCAACCACCAACCAATGTACTATAAAAAATATTACATAATACTTATAAATTCACAAAATTCATAGATATTTTGTAAGAATGTGATAACATTTATACTTCAATGAAATTCAGAGAGAAATTAAATTTTTGATAGAAAAAGGCTTAGCGTATTTAAATTTTTCTAAGTTAAATATACTCTGAAAGAATTGTTTAAATTACATTCAGCTATATATTTCAATTTGAAGAGAACGTTGGTTTCAAGTTGAACAGAGAACTGACTGTTAACAGAAGAGAACGTTGACTTTAAAGAGAGAACATTGAACTTAAAGAAGACTTTAAAGAGAAGAAAGCATTGGTCGTTATAAAAAGGAGAGTACTGATTTATTTACGAAAGGAAATGGATATTAAGAACAGTTTAGAAGGAAGAAAACTCGGGAAAATAAGAATATAGGTCGGGAATAAAGGAGGGAGCGAGATGGGAGTATGAACATCAAAATGGTATACAATACCGACAGGTTGGTAGGTAAGACACATAAGCAACAGTTAGGCAACTTTATTCCGGAATAAAGTTGCCTAACTGTTGCTTATGTGTCTCACCTACCGAGATGGGAGTATATAAGAACATAAGTAAAAGTGAGGTAGACTGGAGATTAGTGACGTCAATGAACAGCTGTGAGATCACCTCAGTGTTGGTTTATGGGTCTTTACGCCACACTCAGACGGTTTTGTACATCATATTTTCGCTGAATTTGTTTACGTTAAAACAAATTTCCCGTGTCTCTGAATAGTGCGCCGACTTGTCTTGCTCACCACAATGTATCATTGTACAGACGAATAGAATGGGACCAAGGATTGAACCCTGTGAGACACCTGACCGTACAACACTATTCATTACTTTCTCTTGGTGAGTCAGTATCGGAGTCAAGAGTGCATTTTTTTTCAACTATATGAAATGATAAACGTGTGAATTATATTGAATTTAAGAATTATTTTTGTCTAAATTTTTGCAATGATTATGAAATTTAAATAAATTCATGATGCAGGATTTATCGTGGCATTCATGTTGATTGTAACCCTGTTTTCTTCTATAAATTAAAATACATTGTTAGACTATTTCTTACTGCTTTGAGTATCAGGGCTTCCCAGGTAACAGGTCAGTGCGCATTTTCTTTCAGTTGTCTTTGATACTGGTACCACCTGGTACTTTGTCTTATCTCAGTAATATATTACCCCTTCCCCTGAATCAAATTTGATTTGTTATTTCAAAGGCGCTGCGTGACCCCTACTGATTTAGCACCTCACCAGTAATATAATATTCAGTATTATCGTTAATTGTTTATATTCACTGAGAAGGGTTAGCCCCGAGGGAACCATAAAACGTCTCTGGAACCAGAGATAATTAGGTATTCGAGGAAGGAAAGGAGTCGTTCTAATTCCTTAGATTAAATGCAATTCACTAACATAATTACGGTATATACTACCGACAAGTTCGTGTGTATGACACATGTGCATCAATCAGGTGTTTTTATCGCAGATAACTTTCGCATGCATATTTGTCAAATTAGAGATGCGACTTAAATTCTGGGGAATATCACAAATAGTGTAAATTTGATGTGATCAGTCCCTTAGCTCAGAGAATAGGTCCATGAATAGTCCCTTGGACTGACCCCTGGAAAAGTCATTAACGGACAACTCATTTGGGATTCACATTTCTCTAAAAATTTAGTCAGATTATTCGTTTGGCTCTTGTTGACTTTATTTACCTTCTGCATTGCTTCAGTGTCTCAAGACTGACAGATTCCCTATTTTAAACTTTCTAAAATAATTTTGGGCATGGATGTGCTTTCATGTGAAGCTCAAGACCCGTGTGGATCATATAATGAAATGTGGGAGACTCAATGTTGTCTACTTTAGCGCGAGACAGATGCTGCACCACTCAGCATACACACGTCTCCAGTTTAATATTTATCTTACTTTAATACCTTTGAAAGCCCAGTTTTATCTGAGATAAACTTCCACCTCACAGGATGTTACCAGCATAGTCAACTAATATCTACGTACTTATTTAAAGCTACGTAAATAAGGGGCAACAGGTGTAACGAAACTTACTCAGGCATATGGTTTCACTTGTAATTAAACTCTGCTAATTCAAACCACGGAACGGGTGGAGTTTAAACCCATGGCAAGTGAATCTTAAACCTCCAATCCTGTTAATTCAGGTATGAATTGAAGGTGCTGCCTCTGAGCTGAAAACTGTCCCGTAATGTGTCTGAAATCTGATCTGAACGCTATGTTAAGCAATTAAACCACTTTATTATTGCTACAATTCCCTCTACAATTCCCGTATATTAAAGGTGCTACAGAATACATTATAATTTGCAAAAGACAGACTTTTAAAATTTTAAAAATTATCCTTCTTTGTTCGTGTTGATTAAATCTATTTCTTTTGCTTCTAATCTGTAATTCTTTAAAGTTTCTTAATCCCTCGCGTTTTTCTGATACATTACTTGCTGATATATTCCGTTCTCACCTTAGTATTTTCATGAAAAATTAGGAGAGTTCACTTTAGAATGTGTGTGTGTGTGTGTGTGTGTGTGTGTGTCTGTCTGTGTGTGTGTGTGTGTGTGTGTGTGTGTGTGTGTGTGTGTGTGTCTGTGTGTGTCACGCTTCCTGGATGAAAGATGGCGCCTACCCTTCTTGTATTTAGTAACCCACACGGATCTAGCACGTCATGCCAATTAAATAAAGAAATATGTTACCAGTTTCTTCATCGAGGTTACTTTGTGTTACTTTGTGTTTGTGTTATTTTGTGTTATTTTGTGTTATTTTGTGTTATTTTGTGTTATTTTGTGTTATTTTGTTATTTTGTGTTATTTTGTGTTATTTTGTGTTATTTTGTGTTACTTTGTGTTACTTTGTGTTACTTTGTGTTACTTCGTGTTACTTTGTATTGCTTTGTTACAAAATTTAACTCTTCTGTAAATCTAGTTTAATATTTCGATGTATTTCATTAAACTACTTCATTTTGTATCTTAAAATTTTCAAATTTACTTTAATTTAATACCACTATGTATTCTAATACCACATTTATTTGTATATAACATCACGTTTCTCTCTAAAACCAAAACATTCCTTTGAATATCTCACCACATTGTTCTATTAAGCGGCGACATTTCACTGAATATCAAACTGCTTAGTAATTCAGTACTATAAATTTTCCTGGTGGCATTACCGTGATGAAAAGTTAACTGCAATAATCCTGTTGCTTCACTGTATTGTGATTCAGCGCTGCACGTGACATTGTGTTGTGTAAAGTCGTCCACGGTCACAGAATCATTATTATTCATCTGATGTGATGTCTTAAAATAGTAACTTTTCGAAAATTTTCTGCCTGAAAACGCTACGTATCCCTCATTTCCACACAACCTCGTGTTTTCACGAATTTCAACACGAAATCCTGCATGGCAGCCATGCATCTTCATGTGTTTTATTTGTTATATATTACGTCGTAGCCAGATGTGGCTAATTCATGCGACAGGTGATTATCTACAGATTATCATTGTTTCGTTGAGAATTATAATATTCCCAATTATAATAGTTATGGCTCTTTTAGTTGTATACGTCAAAAAAGATGCAGAAAACACTTAATGACTGTTGATCCCATTGGTTTAGAAATCTTATGAATTTACGGAAGAGTGGCATAACGAGAAGATATTGAAATAAACAGAGGAAAAGAGTATCACTGGAGAGAGAGACAGACAGAGAAACAGACAAAATATGGATCAAAGAGGGACGAGAGTGCAGGAAAAACGTTTGAAGTCATTTGTTCCCTTTTAATCACAAGCTTCGGAAAGTACTAGAAGTACCAAGTCTAGATTAGTGTAGCGGGTATGCGGATGTTTTGTGTGTGTGTGTGTGTGTGTGTGTGTGTGTGTGTGTGTGTGTGTGTGTGTGTGTGTGTGTGTGTGTGTGTGTGTGTGTGTGTGTGTGTGTGTGTGTGAGAGAGAACACCAAAGAATGTCTGACAGGAGATCGATTTTGTCACGTTTGGGAATCCAATTTGTGTCGAAAAACACACTCATGTACAGTTCAAAACAGAGTAAACGTTTCGCCACTCGTGGCTTCTTGAAGAAGAAACTCGTGGCAAAACGTTTAGTCTTGTAAATGTCCTGAACTGTACATAACTGTCTCTTTCCATATATTGTTGGTGTCACATTACCATTTTTCATTCCAGTTTGTAACTACAGATAAATGGCCACCACTTGTTTAGGAGTAGAGATAAGTTTGCTTTTCCAACCTTCGGCGTTTAATCAGTCATATATTTTTAATTTACAATTGTTGTAGAATGTATTGCTTTTCATACGAATATGTTGGTAACCATATGTAAGAACCTACTTCTGGTAACCATGTGTAAGAACCTACTTCTGGAAACCAGGTGAAAGAACCCTACTAATGGAACCCAGGTGTAAGAACCCTACTAATGGAACCCAGGTGTAAGAACCCTACTAATGGAACCCAGGTGTAAGAACCCTACTAATGGAGTCCAGGTGTAAGAACCCTACTAATGGAAACCAGGTGTAAGAACCCTACTTCTGGATACCAGGTGTAAGAACCCTACTACTGGAAACCAGGTGTAAGAACCCTACTACTGGAAACCAGGTGTAAGAACCCTACTAGTGGAAACCAGGTGTAAGAACCTTACTAGTGGAAACCAGGCGTAAGAACCTTACTACTGGAAACCAGGTGTAAGAACCTTACTACTGGAAATCAGGTGTAAGAACCCTACTACTGGAAATCAGGTATAAGAGCCTACTACGACAATTTCCCATTTATCACTAAAATTAAGATATTTTGACTAAAAATTCATTATTTTTATAGTCAAAATACCTAATCTCATAAATTTTATTGTGCTCTTCATATGAATTAAAAAAAAATACGTGAAATCAGCTGCGTGGGTACACTGTGTGTGGGAGGAATAAAGCGTGTTTCAACGCACCTGGTCTTTGGTATCTGTCATGAGCACTCCATCCATCCACCAGGTTATGACAGCAGGGGGGCGCGAACCTCCCGCCTCACACACAAGCGAATATCGCAGTCCTTCCGATAACGGCGAATTCTCCCCCAAGATTGCCACTTCCAGCGGTGGAACTGTGAAGAACCGAGAGAGGTGAGATTGTTATACCTGAGAGAAGCAAAAAAAAAGAAAAACCTGTTTACGAAGATAAAGAATTTTGTAACTTTGTTTCATTGGCTGAAATAAACCATATACTGATTAGGATCTTTGTCTTTGTTATTAGTATTTTGTTTTTCTGTAATATATTTTGGCTCTGGTGATACAAAGACATTTAAGGTAGACTAAGCCTTATTCTGGAGTTCGTACTGCGTACCGTTGAACTTTTCCAAATTATCTACCATACAAGTCGGCATCTTAGTGTTTTCCTTTCAAACTATTTTCACTATTGTGGAAATAAGAGTTTACTTGTGCAAGTAGTCAAATGAAAGGAAATGAAGAGAGACAATATTTTGTTTGTACATGAATGGTATACAATACCGACAAGACGAAAAATTAGACACGTGTTCAACACCTGCAATAAAGATACCCAGATGTTGTACATGTGTGTTTTTCAATATTTTTTGGAATAATTCACAACTAACCCACGAGCTGGAACTGAGGACTGGATGAAGTATTATATTAATGGTCAGCGAAACCACCGAAGGAGATAAATAAGACATGTGCAACTTCTCTCCTGCGCAGCAGGCCTTCTCGAACGACATCAGAAGCAACTTTAATACTGCATACTGGTAATTTTAAGGTGTTAAGTCCTTAGGCCAAGGACCTGATCACTTTCAATAAAGTCTAAGAGGCTTAACACAAACCAAGTCTAAAATACTGAGCCCTTAAACATTGCCTCTCCCCGTCTTCCATTGTTAAAGTCGCCACTGTATTCGACTGAAGAATCCTGCGCAGGCGTAACGGTCAGCAATGAAGATACTTAAGTGTTGGACATGTCTTATTCAACTGGAATTGAATGTAGCTTCAGTCTATCCTGCACCTTCATCAAGCCACTGGCGGTTTCATTCTAGGATGGACGAAAGCCTCGTCTAATTGAATTTCCATTTTTTGGGGAGAGTTGTGAATCTTAATAGGAGTAAGCTTCTGGGTGAAAGGTAAGAGGAGAATATTAAGTTTCGTGCGTTGTGTAATGAGAGAGAGAGAGAGAGAGAGAGAGAGAGAGAGAGAGAGAGAGAGCCAGCCAGAGACAGCGAGAGATTGTGATTATTTCTTGACACTCACAGCTCATTTCCAAGGTGACAGTGGCTGCCAAGGGGACGGTCATATTGGAGTTACTGGCCCTACAGGTCAACACACGGTAGAGATGCTGGCGACTCAGACGAGGTAAAGTCAAGACGTTTCTGGTGACTTGACCTGTGACCTCTTCTGCCGTGTCATCAAGCAGTGACCCCTCGTGGGACCATCTGACCCAGGGACGAGGTGAACCTGTCATGCACACACAAGGGGAGAGCAGTCATACAGTACTTAGGTAATTTAGTTCACCTTTGTAGTCTCTGCATTAGCCTGGGGTAATTGGATTGGCATTATCTAATTATCCAATTGTTTAGGGGAGAGAAAGAGAGAATAGGGGGAAACATAAAGAACAACTCCAATGGATGCAAGGGCAAGACGTCAACAAGGTGGAATAAAAAAATACATTAGCTATAATTGTGGCAATGTTTCACTTCAAAAAGTGCCTTGATGCTGTTGAAAAGTTTTTGATTAAAAAAATTCGCAACTACTCTTCCTTAGGTTAAACCTATATGTCGTATGACTATAATAACAGAATCATTCTCAACTGCTGTCAGGAAAAGTAGTTGAAACTGAACTATGCTTATAGTACCTAACTTTATTACTTTCAGTGCTCTTATTACTACTCGCCTGTTAATTCTGCTGCTAGCTACTGTTATTTTGAAGAGGAAGTTTGAGATTCTCAGTTCCTCAGTCTTGGTGTTGAGAGACTGGCTACTTCAGTCTTTCCTCTCCTACTAGTCTTTCCACGATATTCATATTTATTTATTTATTTATTTATTTATTAATTTGAACATGATACAGTGAAGTACAAAGGAATACAGTTATTACAGTGCAACATGCCAAAGCCCCTTGTATGCAGAGCATTATGGGCAGGCTTAAAATTAACTTAAGATTAACTAAGCAATGATATATTCAGTGGTAAAAACATTATTGTAAACAGATAACAATTTAGCACAAATGAGTATTACAAAGACAGGTCATATGGTCATTTACTGTGTTGCTGAGCATTCAGTAGATTGGAGTATTCTGTTAGGTAATGTAATTTAAAAAATAAAGTTTGATTGGGTCTCAGGTTAGACATTTATGAGATACAATAATGAGAAACATTTACGAGATACAATTTATGAGATACAATTATTCAGTATTTATATAATAGCATTAAACCTTGCGATTCAACACAGCGTCTGGGACACAGGGGATTGATCCAAGGAAGACTGCCACTCACACTACTTTATCAAAATCTGACAGTTTATTATCTTGTACCATATCCATTTTCCCGAGCCCTGACGTGCTACACGCAAGGCAGATATAATTTTAGGAGTAATAATTTCCAGAGAGTATCACAGAGACTCCGAACACCTGCTAACTCATGGATGAAAGTTTATTCTCCACTAACGACATATTCTGTGTATGTGTTTATGAAGATGTTGGTGCACTAAAATGGCAATAGTTCGGTTGAGACAAAAAAAAATAGGAAAGAATTTATGTCTATATTTCGAACTAATGAAGTCCTATTCAATAGAAGAGAATGAGAAAGAGGATTTTTTTTTGTAGCAGAAAGAAGTCATGATCTGTGGTGGCGTGCTATTGTTCAATATTATTCGGGCAAAGCTTGGTTTAAGTCTTCAAGGGTTTTCAATTAGATCTCGGGGTGTTAATGAGATCTCAGGGTGGAAACTTCGTGTAGCTCCTGGAATTTCGGGTCCGTTGGTGATGAGATTTTGTTTAAATTTTATGCCGGAGTTTAGTGATTATAAAGAACTAAAGGGAACAATAAACAAATAGCTTGCACATAGAGAAAAGCTTGTAGCTTGTAAATGTTCTAAGTCGGACCGATATGCGGAATATTTATGTATTAGTGATTACATCTGATTTCTAGAGACATTTAAATTTTTTAAAATGTAGGCTAGAGTCGAGATGAGTTTGATTTTCTGTCTGAAGGAAACATCCTCTAGTCGTGTTCGTAGCTTCCCACTTCGATATGACTCAAGGTTCCAGGTTTTCGAATAGTCTTCCTGACCACAACTTTCTGATTATTTTTGTCCATTCATTCTTGCCTTTGTATTCCGGCTAGTTGTCTTTTATAGTACAAATTCGCAATTGTTATAATGATCTGAAATACTTCAAATCATCATGGCACAAACAAAACGGCAAAACAGCCATACAATTAAACACTGAGAAGACTCCGTTAAATTCTCTATTGGTGGTTGATGTGTTAACCTACTACCTCTAAGTAATGTAAATCGATAGTTTCCAGAATAGTTACCAAACT
Organism: Cherax quadricarinatus; assembly: GCF_038502225.1. Taxonomy (NCBI): domain Eukaryota; kingdom Metazoa; phylum Arthropoda; class Malacostraca; order Decapoda; family Parastacidae; genus Cherax; species Cherax quadricarinatus. The sequence goes on along the minus strand of NC_091336.1, from coordinate 23,932,189 downwards.
TCTTCTTTGAGAATGTCTGTTTTGTTTGCGTTCATTACTTTGGAAATAAGTTTGTATTATATGGATATGTATGTATGAGATTGGCCAAGAGTGTACCACCAACACGGGCTTAATCTTGGCATGACTTGTCGCAGGCTCCCGAAGGAGTGTCGTAGAATGAAATAAGTCTTAAACTGCTACTGGACGAGTTTGTGGTGAAGGAGACCTATTCATTGTATTGCACCTACTTCCATTAAGTTTGTACTGCACCTACTTCCATTAAGTTTGCATTGCACCTACTTCCATTAAGTTTGTATTGCACCTACTTCCATTAAGTTTGTATTGCATCTACTTCCATTAAGTTTGTATTGCACCTACTTCCATTAAGTTTGTATTACACTCACTTCCATTAAGTTTGTATTACACTCACTTCCATTAAGTTTGTATTGCTCTCACTTCCATTAAGTTGGTATTGCACCTACTTCCATTAAGTTTGTTTTGCACCTACTTCCATTAAGTTTGTATTCCACCCACTTCCATTAAGTTTATATTTGTTCCTACTTCCATTAAGTTTATAAATACTTTTCTAAACATATGTAATTTATTGAGCATAATAAATAGATACGATTAACTTTGTGTGACAAAAAAAAAGCTTTATTTCTTTAAGTTTTTCTTCACTGGCGAGTATATATCACATTGATGGCATTAGTTTAGCGCTCTTCTGTGTACTTAATTTTTTTTTTTGCATGTCTGCATTGCAATTTAATCAGTAGAAAAGTTATAGTTTATTCACGGCGGAGTCTTTATAATGCAGTGTTGAAAGTCTTGTTATTGATCCTGACTTTTTTGACATTGAAAAGTTCTAACTGAAAAATATGTCGGTATATTTCATACGCTGATGGCGAAAGTTTCTTTGAGAATTCGAAGTATATAAATAATGACCACTATGATAATTTCATTTATGTGTTTTTATATTTAACTTTTATAGATTCTTCAAGGGTGCAAGGCTAGGGAAAGGTGCCTTGATGCAGACGAAGGGCTCTTGACCCAAGGAATTAGTGGACTGTCCCCTCAGTTCAACCCTAATTATTGAAGATTGAGACACTTATGCAGCATATGGGAATCTTTATTCAGGAAACGTTTCGCCACACAGTGGCTTCATCAGTCCAATACAAAGAGGAAGGCGTAAGGAGAGGAGGAGAATGAGGTAATCAGTCCCTCAACCTGGAGTCGATGTGTTCAGTCCATCAATCTTGTAGAATGTACAGCATAGGGCTCAATGACCTCAACGAGTAGATTGTGTCCCCCATGGGTATGATACTACTACTTGTTTTAGATACTTTATTGTGCTAAAACACTAATTATTTTAATATTTAGTGTTGTGAAACTTTTCCAAGTTACATTAGGTAATTAAGTAACGTGATGGGTGAATTAAGAAAGCAATCTGAAAACTATGCTGAGAGAGGAAGTAATTTATTATTACAAGTCTCCATACAGTCGTTGTTAAAGAAAGGTTAGCTCCTGTCCATTTGGTTTTGCTTCTGGCCTGGTTAAAGATCTCTTTTCGGTTGTCGTTCCCGGTATAGGTGGGTTTAATAGGTTTAAAGGCTTGCGACTACACGAGAGTAACTAAGATAACGTGTCACCTGTAGATCACTAGTCAAGGATACTTTAATTCCTAAAATAGAGATTAAAGAAAGTTCTCAGTTTATGTACTCTGAGAGATGCGCACCTTTACTGTTAAAGAAAACACGTGAGCAAACATATTGGACATTTTATTACGGAAACGTGTTTGGAATGAACAGTGTCCCAAGTCCCGAGATGTTAATAGGACATGTTAATGTCCTAAGTGATTGCTTTTATGCCCTTAGTAACAAGTTAACGGCATTAAATACCAGGATTAACCACACACCTTTTCTGGTACCTTTGCTTGTTTCTGTTTTATGCTTTACTTTGCTTTATATAGCTTTTTCATGCTTTTATAATCTTTTAGTTTTTGCTTTTTGTCATAAGGTGATCAGATTATTAGAACCACACAATAAAAACCGAATATTTATTATTTTATGCATATTATATTAACTTTCCTTCAAAATATTGAATGGATGACACAGTCAGGGTAGAATACAGTCTACTTTAATGTACTGAACATATAATTGTCTCTATTCCTACAATTGCTTCTTTTACGTCGTGCCATAAATTTCTTTCCTCATTTTTTTTAAAACAACGCAGATCAGTATATACCAGTGGTGTTATATACTGACAAATACGTTAATAAGTCAAAATATGATTTATAGTATTGCATTTAGAATTCGGTTTCGTCCACCAGGGGCTTCATCAGTTGGTAAATTCCCTGGTGGACGCAACGTCTTCGTAATAAAAATTTCATAAAGCTTACACTCAGTCTTATTAACAAATCCGGCATTGTTAGGATCGCTGACTAATTTTTCACTGACCTCGCAGTAACAAATTGGAAATAAGGCGATAATATTTTTCCTTCGTGAAGAACATTTTCGGAATTAGGATGTTATGCTTCAAACATCAATTTTATTATTATTATTATTATTATTAGTAGTAGTAGTAGTAGCAGTGTTATTATTATTATCAATAGTAGTAGTATTAATACTAGTAGTATTAATACTACTTCTATTAATAATAATATGGTGTTCTTAGCCTCACCTCGCCTTAATGCTAGTGAAATTTGTTTTGATCCGAGGAATTGGAGCTACCCTTCCTCGGAATAAATAATATAAAATGACATGATCCGGATAAAACGACCACATGACACGGCTGGAAACAAAAGCACATGTCCGGAAACAATTGCCAGGCGACTCAAACGAAACTACCTCACCAGAACTAAACGATTACACAAGCCGGGCTTTACGGCCACACTACCAGTAGTAAACGACCCAACGACCCATATTACACGACTGCATGACTCTGAATAAATTATCACGTGAAGCAAATATTGTAACACGTTTTCATAGCCTGGAAAAAAGCGTCATACAATTACGACTCAGTAAAACACGACAGGGATTGAACGTTTACTCGTTTTTTGACGAGGATTAATCGTCTTCTCGGTTTTGACCAGGCTTAAAGAATGATACGATACTGATCAGAATTAAACGACAATTCGATTTTGATAAGAAAGGAATAAAATGATTCAATTTTGATAAGGAATAAAAGACAATTCGATTTTGATAAGGAATAAACGACAATTCGATTTTGATAAGGAATAAACGACAGTTCGATTTTGATAAGGAATAAACGACAATTCGATTTTGATAAGGAATAAACGACAATTCGATTTTGATAAGGAATAAACGACAATTCGATTTTGATAAGGAATAAACGACAATTCGATTTTGATAAGGAATAAACGACAATTCGATTTTGATAAGAAAGGAATAAAATGATTCAATTTTGATAAGGAATAAAAGACAATTCGATTTTGATAAGGAATAAACGACAATTCGATTTTGATAAGGAATAAACGACAATTCGATTTTGATAAGGAATAAACGACAGTTCGATTTTGATAAGGAATAAACGACAATTCGATTTTGATAAGGAATAAACGACAATTCGATTTTGATTAGGAATAAACGACAATTCGATTTTGATTAGGAATAAACGACAATTCGATTTTGATAAGGAATAAACGACAATTCGATTTTGATAAGGAATAAACGACAATTCGATTTTGATAAGGAATAAACGACAATTCGATTTTGATAAGGAATAAACGACAATTCGATTTTGATAAGGAATAAACGACAATTCGATTTTGATAAGGAATAAACGACAATTCGATTTTGATAAGGAATAAACGACAATTCGATATTGGCCAGGAGTAAATGAATAAAAGGTTTCACCAAGGATAAACGACATAAGTATGTTGACTGGGATTAAACGACTACTTCCTTTTGACCAGGAATAAACATACGTGTGAAGTGAACCATGAATAAACGAATAATCAAGTATAACAAGAAAACTATCACACTGTTTTTGCGAGGACTAAACGAATATACTCTTCTGACCAGTATTCATCGAATACCGGAATTAAATCAGGGGGTTAGCAATTCCCAGTTTCGACCTGAACTAAACGATTCTGACCTGGACTGAACAATAATGTTACACTGAGTGAATAATCAACCCAGAGATAAAAAAAAAAAGTTGCAATACCATGGTTCGAACAACGCACGCAAAAAAGGCATTTATGAGAGGATATATATATATATATATATATATATATATATATATATATATATATATATATATATATATATATATATATATATATATATATATATATATATATATATATATATATATATGTACAATAAGATCACAGTAAACAGGTGATTTCAGAATATGCCAAATGCTACTGTGAAAGAATAGTGAAATTCCAAGCGCTTTCGTGACTACTCACATTATCAAGGAACTATGATAGTTCCTTGATAATGTGAGAAGTCACGAAAGCGATTGGAATTCCACTATTCTTTCACATTGGTTGTTTTGTATATATAATATATATATATATATATATATATATATATATATATATATATATATATATATATATATATATATATATATATATATATATATATATATATATATATATATATAATATAATACTGTATACATATTTATATATGCATATAAAGTAGGCGCTCGACCAACTGCGACACACAATTCTCCGAGGCATCAATAACTATGACAGTCAAGACACATTTTTCATGCTTTTTCGAGATTTTTCTATTCCACAATCTAGAGAGATCTGTGGGAATAAATTCAAGTATCGACATTTAAAATGGTGTGAGAATTTTGAATGCTCTCAATAAAGATTTTCTTTTTCAACACTTTACGACTTCAACGCTGGCGTATAAAATACTTTTCCGAGTGAATGGGGAAAGACCTGAATGCTGAGAGGAGAAGGCAAGCAGTTTGTTGAGGAATAAGAGTGAAGAAAGTGTTATATTATGAGTCAGTTTTAACTTTTCTCTTTAAATTTTTACACCTAAGTCTGTCATAAAAATCGTAGGCATGTAATAAAAATCATAGGCATGTAATTCCCAAAAGTTTGCTTAGGCAATGATTTTGTTTTATTGGATACCTCAATATTTTTTTTTTTTTTTTTTTTGACTGTTATATGGTTGAGTTCAAGGTTTTTCTTAATGTCGTGATTCTCATTCTCATTCTCTCTCTCTCTCTCTCTCTCTCTCTCTCTCTCTCTCTCTCTCTCTCTCTCTCTCTCTCTCTCTCTCTCTCTCTCTCTCTCTCTCTCTCTCTCTCTCTCTCTCTCTCTCTCTCTCTCTCTCTCACTCTCACTCTCTCTCTCTCACTCTCACTCTCTCACACACACACACCGTAACACGATATATATCACTGTCATCAAGCAAGTCGGATTATCTTCCCGTCATAACCATTACTAACCATGTTAATTATCATCATCTTGGAAATTACACAAAAATCATCCTGCTTTGTGATCGTAGCAGAATTAAATTTCAGTTTTTTGATTATTAAAGGTAATAAGAAAGGAATAATACCATTTATCTAATTATTATTGCTAATTGCATATTATAAAAAAATAACACTAAGAGCACTTTAATATATGTTTATTATTATTAGTATAAGTATTACTATTCTCTGGAATTAGTTACCTACCTCCGGTTACCTGACAGGTGAGTGCTAATGAGCCACCCACAGGGTAAGGACCAATAACACCGCTAACCTCCAGGCCAGCACTGCTTAGGATGCTTAGTCGACGAGGTGGAACTGTCAAAGAGAATTTTGGTAGTTTTGAGGCCTTTTAGTAGCAACATTTGATGTTCTTTTGGTAGCAGCATGTTATATATGTTTGGTAGCAACATGTGATATTCTTTAGGATGTGTACAGATAAGCCAGGGACGAGGTGAGATGAGTGGTAGACAAGAGGGTGTCGAGTGGTGGGGAGACAAAGATGGTATAGGAGAAATGTTTGTTTCTCCTGACAGACGAAGTATCTCACCTCTTGAATCTTGTGGGTAATTAGAACTCTTTATATTTACCTGTCAGCTAACAAAAAAAATATAGGCTCAAATAGGGAGTAAAGTCTATTTTCTGTGTATATAAACAGAGATGTACATTGATCAGCGATGTGTACACTGAGGGATATACGCTCTTCATTGTATAATTATTTATATATATATATATATATATATATATATATATATATATATATATATATATATATATATATATATATATATATATATATATATATATATATCCTGAGGGAAATCCAGGGGGATTATTATAGCCTTGCTTCACTTGTCTTAGGCGATTAGTTTGGAGTACCTGTGGGAGAATGATTACACTGGAATCTTTTGGGCATAATTTAGATACTGGTAATTTAGGTATGGGAGTACAGGATGATAGTGGAATTACTTGTGATGGGCAATAAAATGGATTTACTTGGGGTTTCTGTTGATGAAGACCATTTATATATTTTACCCTT
>NC_091336.1:23855711-23923211 GCF_038502225.1 Cherax quadricarinatus | reverse complement strand
TCACTTTGCCAATAAAAGCTCAAGCATCGAACAATCTTTTGTGCGGAGTCATTAATACGAGAACGTAAACACGTCCCACTCACCGGCACTCCAACGGCTTAGCCAGAAAAAGAGGAAGAATTAATCAGATAAATACATCTCCTGGATCTTTCCAGTAAGATTGCACAGCTGGATAAGTGGATTTAATCCCCAGTGAATATACATCTTCAACTTCTTGCAGACTGTTAATTTACTTATATATATATATATATATATATATATATATATATATATATATATATATATATATATATATATATATATATATATATATATGTGTGTGTGTGTGTGTGTGTGTGTGTGTATAAACTAGATAGGGATTGGCAGAGAGCATGCATAGTTCCTTTGTATAAAGGGCAAAGGGGATAAAAGAGAGTGCAAAAATTATAGGGGGATAAGTAGTGAGGCTCAAGTTAGAGTATGTAGGAAAGAGGGAAATTTTTTTCCCAGTAAAAGTAGGCCTTAGACAAGGATGTGTGATGTCACCGTGGTTGTTTAATATATTTATAGATGGGGTTGTAAGAGAAGTAAATGCGAGGGTCTTGGCAAGAGGCGGGGTAAGAGAAGTTGACAAAATTAAAGGTGAATACAGGAAAGAGTAAGGTTATGAGGATAACAAAAAGATTAGCATTCAGATATTTGGGAGTGGACGTGTCAGCGGATGGGTCTATGAAAGATGAGGTGAATCTAGGGAAGTACTACCGTCTTAGCCAAGTGAATGTGTAAAGGAAGGCGGGGTAGGGGTCGGCCTAGGAAGGGTTGAGGAGGGGGTAAAGGAGGTTTTGTGTGCGAGGGGCTTGGACTTCCAGCAGGCATGCGTGAGCGTGTTTGATAGGAGTGAATGGAGACAAATGGTGTTTAATACTTGACGTGCTGTTGGAGTGTGAGCAAAGTAACATTTATGAAGGGATTCAGGGAAACCGGCAGGCCGGACTTGAGTTCTGGAGATTACAGTGCCTGCACTCTGAAGGAGGGGTGTTAATGTTGCAGTTTAAAAACTGTAGTGTAAAGCACCCTTCTGGCAAGACAGTGATGGAGTGAATGATGGTGAAAGTTTTTCTTTTTCGGGCCACCCTGCCTTGGTGGGACTCGGCCGGTGTGATAATAAATATATATATATATGTGTGTGTGTGTGTGTGTGTGTGTATAAACTAGATATTAAGTTGGTAGACAGCAACAGCCTAGGGAAGTACTACCGTCTTGCCAAGTGAATGTGTAACGGAAACCTGTAATTGTTTTACATGATAAGATTGCTGGTGTCTTTTTTTTCTCATAAACACTCGGGATACTGTATATAACGTGTTACTTCTGCTTGCAATTAGGTCACATTACATATGCATGAACATGCATATATATACATACCCCCCTATATATTTTCTTCTATTTTCTTTATAGATCTTGTTCTTATTTATTTTATCTTCTCTCCATGGGGAAGTGGAGCAGAATTCTTCCTTCGTAAGTCATGCGTGTCGTAAGAGTCGACTAAAATGTCGGAAGGAGCTAGTAACCCCTTCTCCTGTATGCATTACTAAATTTAAAAAGAGAAACTTTGATTTTTCTTTTTAGGTCACCATGCCTTGGTGGGATACGGCCGGTTCGTTGAATATAATCTCCCATCCTCCCTGCGAAGAGAGGCTACGCCGTTCAGATATTTACAACAACACTAGTCTCTTCATCTTCTCATCCTTAAATGAAGTCTGATATATTTTTCACTCACCTTAAACACAGTAAAGAAATCTAATACACTCGAACTGAATATAAAAGTTGTCAATAGCCAAAAAAAAAAAAAAAAAGTCTCTGAAGAAGGAACTGTAACGCAATTGTGGGTCAAAAACATATTGCCGAGAATTAAAAACAAGAAAAGGCTGCCTTCTAAACAACAACAGTCCGTGTGGGTCATTCACCTTTCGCACGATCCTTTACGAATGGAGTGGACAAACGTTTTGCAAATACTATATTCCAATAGATTCAGTATATGGTTTCTGTAATCACTTGAACGCTGAGGTTAGTTTATCGACATCCATGGATGGTTGACTCTAGACACTTGGGGGTTAATACATGGCTGCATAAATATTACAAATGATCTTTAAAGTGAAAGTAGTAGTATTAGTAGCAGCATTGGTAGTATTAGTAACAGTAAAGACAGCAGTATCATTACCAGCAGTAGGAATTTATACTTTATACACTCTTTTTAAAATACAATATCTATGCACAGTTTCCAATATGGCATTATTTTGCGCCTACTTTCTAACAAGCTAGTACGGTGGTTGTACGGGCCGTCTGCCATGTTATCTAACCTCCGCAGTCAAGAAAGAAAGAGAATTCCTGATTCCTATCTACTAAAACTTTCATGTACCCTCCTCCCTGTTTCTCTCCCCTCTCTCTCTCTCTCCCCTCTCTCTCTCCCCTCTCCCTCTCCTCTCTCCCGCTCCTCTCTCCCTCTCCTCCCTCTCCCCCATCTCTCAGTCCTACAATATTGATCTGAAACCTATCACACGCAATCCAAAGTTCTCTCAAAACAATTTGTAGCAGATGAGAGACTTAGTATCTTATAACAAGAAAGAAAATTGGCACTGATTACTGTGGTTTTCTTGTCATCCGTCTTAGGTTTGGAAGCTCAGAGACATAATGGTGACATGTATCAATCTACTCTTGCTCCTTCATCATGACTGATTATCTTAAAAATTTAATGGTAGGATATATAATAAGAGTAAATCTCTCAATATTATAATTATTATTGTTGGTGTTTTTGTTGTTGGTGTTTATAAGTACTATTTTTTTTATTAATTTTGTCATTATTATTAGTGTTATAAATAATTATGCTGTTTTTTTGAGTTCATTGAATTTGTGGATTGTTATAAAGCCATGAAAAACGTGCATTGTACCTACGATCATAGGAGTACAAATATGTAGCATCTGTCTAGCGGTTACAGTGACTGAGGCTCGAGTCTCTACCACTCTTCGTTAGGTTCATATAACTCCCAGGGAATGAGAGGTAATCAGGTTTGATTCAAAGGGAGGGCAGCTCCAGTTCTTTGGATCAAGAATCCTTGGGCAGCATCAAGGTACCCCACCTTAAAGGAAGACCAGCAGAGGAACGTGTAGAGCAACAGATGTAAGTGGAGGATAAAAAGGTCACTTTATGGCCAGACTCTTGTATTCACGACGCGACTATAACAGCTGCTCCCCAGAGAGTTGTATTACTCCTTTCCTGCCACCTTCCTTGAGATATTGAGGTGTTTCTGCTTTCTGTTTGGAGGACTGAGGTCTTTCTTGTTTCTTCAAGTGCTTCTCCTTCCTTTGTGGAGGATTGAAGTACTTTTGAGGTTCTCTTCTTTTCTTCAAGGAGGATTGAGTTCTTTTGGTTCCTTGGAGGATTATGATCTTTCTGCTACCTTCTTGGAAGATTGATGACTTTGTTTTTACCTCAGAGAAAGATTAAAGTAATTTTTATTTAATTTTATTCCCTAGAGGGATGAAAGTTTTCTTTTTCTTCATTGGAGGACTAAAGTAATTTTTTGCTCTCCATGGTAAGTTAATTTACCTGCTTCCTGCTAGTCCTAGAGTGGGACCTCTGTCATGGAGGGTTTTCTTTGACTTTACCTGGGGTCACTTCCGGTGGTCACCAACCCTTGCGGCCCGATCTCAGACCAAGCCTCCTGGCTGGTGGCCTGGTCGGTCATGCTGTTTGTCAGCCGCCTTCAGTCCAATTCCAACCCGGCTGATCAGGAATAGTTTTGAGGAAATTGTCAAGTTCCCTCTCGAAGACAGCTAGGGGTTTGTTGGTAATCTCCCTTAAGCATGACGGGAGGGTGTCTAGTCGTGGTCCCTCAAGTGTACCTCAGTGCTCTCAGAGTGCTCATCGCTCCCCTGCTTTCAGTTGAGGTATCCAGCACCCTCTGCCAAGCCTCTTGTATTCATAAGTACTCATTTCGGGAGTAATCTCTCCAATACCTTTCAGGTTTAAATTATGATTCATCTTGTGGTACTGTTCTGACCTTCAGGGGTGCTACCCTGTCTTTTGAAGTCATTAGTGTACTTCCTTCTGAGTCCCTCAGGGGCCTGAACGGGGCTGAGAGGGCTGAAATCCCCTTTATGGATAATTTTTTTTTCACACCTTTCTCACCTACATTTAAGGAGGTTAAGTTCTAGGGATTTCAAGCTCTCTCAGCAATTTAAATTCTTAACCGAGTTAATACAAGCTGTGAAGGATTTCTGTACATTGTCCAGCTTTGCAATTCCCTTGCCTTGAATGCGAAAAGTTTTACATTGGTCAGCCAGGTTTCAATCTTTTAATTAATTTTCAAACATTTTCCATTTGGAGAAGTTTAATTCTGCATCTTCTTTTATTGCCCAAAACGTCTTTTGCTGTTCCAATCTCCACATGTTTATTTATATCTTTATTTACTTTGAGGCTTACGTTGGTAGATAATGTTAATTTGTCTTTTCTTTTCCTAAAAACACTGGATATTCAATATATAATATCTCAGAAATTTCCTTCTCTGAATTAACAATTACGTAGTTTACCTTACTTGTTAATATTCTGTTTTTATTTTCCCCATTAATATTATTTTGCAAAATTTTCAAAAGAGTTTTGTCCTGATTCGAGTTACATTATTTTTCAAATTAATTTCTGGCTCCTTATATAGGTATAGTAATTTACAGCTCGTCAGGTTTATTAACTTCTGGGTCTCGGAGAGTTGTGCATTGCTTCCAGTTTTTTCTTTCCCTTTTTTTCATGTTTTTTTTTCTAGTCCCGTTGGTGAACCAGTTGCATTTGTTTCATCTGCAATGCATTTTGGAAACTTGTTTGAGTCTGTTTTACATATACGTTGCGGAACAATTTTTATATTTTGCTTATATCTCTCCCTCGCAGAATTGTTTTCCTAAAATACTGGTTTAGGTCCGGAAACTTTCCTACTTTTTCTTTTGTAATATAAAAATGTGTGTGTGTGTGTGTGTGTGTGTGTGTGTGTGTGTGTGTGTGTGTGAGGTCACCTATTTGTGGTTGTAGGGTTCGAGTCTCGGCTTTTGGTCCCGCCTCTCCGCTGGATGATACTAGATCACTCACTGCTCTAAGAGCCTTGTCCTACCTCTCCTTAAAGCTGTGTGTATGTAATAACACTTTTCAATAATTTTAAGAAATCTCTTCAAAAAGATCATAAAATGAAACATTTTGATACTCTGGGATCTTCCTCAGTACATTATTTTTACGTTAAGTGGTATCCCAATTTTTTACTTCTATTTTAAAATGTGGGATACAAAACTATTGTATTTTGTCCAGTATTTCTTGTATCTCCAGTTTGTTCTTTGCAACACAAGTGTTTATTTCAAGTGGATAAAAAATATGTTATTTTTTTAATTTCTTTTGAAGTCAATACTAAATTTGGTTTTGATAAGTGTCTAATTGTTTCACTCTAGTTATTTTTTTTTTTTTTTGATGAGGTGATGCATATTGAAAAATTTAATTTTGTGCTCACCCCCACAGGAGGAAATAGTAAGAGAGAAAGATAAATCGAGGCGATTTGGGGATCTTTATTGATGTATCTTTTCGCCACACAGTGGCTTCATCAGTCCATACAAAGGAGAATGACGAAGAGCAGGAGTAGTTTGAGGTAATCAGTCCCTCAGTCTTGAGTCTATGTAATCAGTCCATCAATCTTGAAAAGAATACAGCATATACACGAAAAAGTTGCTTATACATTGTAGACAGGTGAGGTGCAGCAGTCGTAGGTGGTATCACATTTGACAAATCCAAATGCCTCACCTGCCGACAGTATATAAGCAACTTCTTCGTGTATATACTGTATTCTTTTCGAGTTTGATGGACTGATTACATAGGCTGAAGGCTGAGGGACTGATTACCTCAAACTACTAATGTTCTTCAATTAAGATACCCAAGTGTTGCACATATGTCTAATTCATCAACTTGTCGGTTCTCCGAACCATTTATCTACTTAAATCGCGGCACAAAGTAGCAAGAGATACAGAAGAATGAAAAGTGTAAGACTGAGGATAAAATATAAAGAAATGTGAAAAGGGGATGAAGGAATAGGAGATGTAAGAGCGAGATAAAGTATAAGATAGATAAATGTAAAGGAGATGCAAAAATGAGAAAGGTAGAAGAGTAACAATACAACAAAGAAACAAATGCATGAAAACGCAATTTCTCTAAAGGCTCATTTATTGTATTCATAAATTCTGCTACACACATGCACAAGAAACACGCTTTCCCCAACACACTCCAACAATTTTACTCCAACATACCTGCAACACACCTTCAACACATCTCCAAAACAAAAAGATAATCACTGGTAGGTAACCACCAGCTCCAGCATACTCCAAATTTATTTACCCTGGGACACCCTAACTCACCTGTATATTGGAAGTCCCGTAGCGCCACTGTAGAAGAGAACGAGGATGGGGGAGTCTCCTAATGTAGGGGAAGTAACGTTACAGGGCAGCTGGGTTCGACCCCCCTCTATAGCGAAGACTTCTGTCAAAGGACCTGTCGGGAAATAATAAGAGTTTAAATATAAATGCTTTCAGATTATCCAGGATTTAAAAGGCATCTTTAATCTCTATACTGATATTAGGGCTTCTAACATTTGACTCTCAAATTTGTGTCTTTGTAGTCAGGTTTCCTATGGAAAATGGGATTGAATATATAATTGTTGTGGCTGTTGAGGGATAGCAGTTATTGCCGACAAGTGCAGTAGAAAGACTTGCAAAATAATGTTTCTTTCATGGTAGAACTTGATTAAGCTCTGCAATGAGCGAAACGTTGATTTTCAAAATGCTTTTCCCCTGCCCCAAATGCCTTTGCATTCTTTGTCAGTAACAATGGTAATGATAACTTAATTTTCGCAATGAAACTCTGCAACATAGGAAGGATATGTACCCAGTTATGTCTTCAGCTTTGCCTTAAAGATGGGTCTTTAGACCGGTGAAGGGCTCTAGATTCAAGGAAGTAAAGCTGACCTCTGCAGGTTTAGTATTTCCCCATTGATATAATTACAACCGTTTTCAACAGGTCAAGGCACTGGCTTGAGCCGGTGGGAGAATTTGACCTGCCTCGCATAGGCCAGTAGGCCTGTTGCAGTGTTCCTTCTTTATGTTCTTATGTTCAACAATTATAATAAATACACTTGCTTGGAATGTATGCGTAATATTTTATAAGTATATTTCTTAATTGTCTGCAAATCTTTCGTGTTTGCATGCCATCTGCAGTAACATTTGGCTGAGAATTACTTTTATTTTACACATGCTAATATATCTGCCACAAAAAGACGAAATCTACAACATCACACCTGACCCCCCATTACCCTGGTTGACTCTCATTCCCCAAAAATCACTTACCTCACCCAAACTCAAACACCTACAAGCAACCACAACTGGAAAGTCCCGCAACCTTTGAGAAACATCTTTCTAATTTTCAATAATGCAGCATCATATATATATATATATATATATATATATATATATATATATATATATATATATATATATATATATATATATATATATATATATATATATATATATATATATATATATATATATATATATATATATATATATATATATATATATATATATTTTTTATATTTTTTTTTTCAACAAGTCGGTCGTCTCCCACCGAGGCAGGGTGACCCAAAAAAGAAAGAAAATCCCCAAAAAGAAAATACTTTCATCATCATTCAACACTTTCACCACACTCACACATAATCACTGCTTTTGCAGAGGTGCTCAGAATACAACAGTTTAGAAGCATATACGTATAAAGATACACAACATATCCCTCCAAACTGCCAATATCCCAAACCCCTCCTTTAAAGTGCAGGCATTGTACTTCCCATTTCCAGGACTCAAGTCCGACTATATGAAAATAACCGGTTTCCCTGAATCCCTTCACTAAATATTACCCTGCTCACACTCCAACAGATCGTCAGGTCCCAAGTATCATTCGTCTCCATTCAATCCTATCTAACACGCTCATGCACGCTTGCTGGAAGTCCAAGCCCCTCGCCCACAAAACCTCCTTTACCCCCTCTTTCCAACCCTTTCGAGGACGACCCCTACCCCTCTTTCCTTCCCCTATAGATTTATATGCTTTCCATGTCATTCTACTTTGATCCATTCTCTCTAAATGACCAAACCACCTCAACAACCCCTCTTTTGCCCTCTGACTAATGCTTTTATTAACTCCACACCTTCTCCTAATTTCCACACTCCGAATTTTCTGCATAATATTTATACCACACATTACCCTTAGACAGGACATCTCCACTGCCTCCAACCTTCTCCTCGCTGCTGCATTTACCACCCAAGCTTCACATCCATATAAGAGTGTTGGTACTACTATACTTTCATACATTCCCTTCTTTGCCTCCATAGATAACGTTTTTTGACTCCACATATACCTCAACGCACCACTCACCTTTTTTCCCTCATCAATTCTATGATTAACCTCATCCTTCATAAATCCATCCGCCGACACGTCAACTCCCAAGTATCTGAAAACATTCAATTCTTCCATACTCCTCCTCCCCAATTTGATATCCAATTTTTCTTTATCTAAATCATTTGATACCCTCATCACCTTACTCTTTTCTATGTTCACTTTCAACTTTCTACCTTTACACACATTCTCAAACTCATCCACTAACCTTTGCAATTTTTCTTTAGAATCTCCCATAAGCACAGTATCATCAGCAAAAAGTAGCTGTGTCAATTCCCATTTTTAATTTGATTCCCCATAATTTAATCCCACCCCTCTCCCGAACACCCTAGCATTTACTTCTTTTACAACCCCGTCTATAAATATATTAAACAACCATGGTGACATTACACATCCCTGTCTAAGACCTACTTTTACCGGGAAGTATTCTCCCTCTCTTCTACACACCCTAACCTGAGCCTCACTATCCTCATAAAAGCTCTTTACAGCATTTAGTAACTTACCACCTATTCCATACACTTGCAACATCTGCCACATTGCTTCTCTCTCCACCTTATCATATATATATATATATATATATATATATATATATATATATATATATATATATATATATATATATATATATATATATATATATATATATATATATATATATGCGAGAGTGAGTGAGATGGTGTTGTTACAACAGGTAAAGCCCATTGTAAATTGCAATTTTAAGTTTGCTTGTTATAAGTATTTTCCTTTTGATATTTGCTCCATAAAATGCCAAATTTAAGCCTTTTATTGGACATTGTTCCCTGGAAGTTTTTACAATGCATGTCATGAGCCAAATTAGAAACTCGACTTTTTTGTTTTCATTCATAATATATGTACAGAGAATCTTTATGCAGTTCGTATAATTGTTGAACATTTTCTCTAATAACTGTAAATAAGAGATTTAAAAGCGGACTGACCTTCAAGGAAAATTCCGGCTACTATTGGCTTATTCAATATTTGCTCATTTTTTCTTCAAAAATCTTTGACAAGAGTGTAGAAATAATCGAAGATATGTGGAGCTCGTCGGGTTGTTAAATACGTGTTTATCTAACATCCGTTCGGCAAAGTTCCCATTAAATTGCATCCCATTTAACAGTAGTGTTAAATGTTGAATGTGAAATAACAGTTCTCAGGGCGTAATGAGATTTAGTAGTTATTCACTGTGTAATGGGATCAAAGAAACAGGGGTTGGGTTAGAATCCCATTTTCTGAACTCACTAATTGAAAGCATTCGAGCAAGTAGGGTTGCTTGTCATGTTAGCAACTTGTATGCAAATGAGTTCTAGTATGCAAATATTCTGTATGTTCCTTGCGTCCACCAAAAGGGCAATAAAAGTAATCATAATGTGTGTGTGTGTGTCTGTGTGTGTGTGTGTGCGCGTGCGCGCTTGTGTGTACTCACCTATGTGTGGTTGCAGGGGTCGATTCACAGCACCTGGCCAGGCCTCTTCCCTCGTCACCAAGAGCCTTACAGTACCTCTTATTAAAGCTATGTTTCACTTCCTGACAACTCTAAGACTGAAGAAATATTTCCTAACATCCCTATGACTCATATGAGTTTTCAGCTTCCAGTTGTATACTCATGTTCCTGTATCCTATCTATGAATCATTCTGGATCTGCTCACCTTGTCAATTCCTCTCAGTATTTTATACATTGTTATCATAATATCCTATTCCTCCTGCCCTCCAGTGTCATCATGGTGAGTTCCCTTCACCTCTCCTCACAGGACATACTCCTTAACTCGGGAACTAGACTTGGTGCAAACGTTTGCACTTTACCTAATTTGTAGACATGCTTGATCAGGTGTAGGTTCCATAGTAGTGCTGCATACTCCAGTATGGGCCTGACGTACACACACAGTGTAGTGTCATGAATGACTCCTTTGTATGTGTGTGGAAGGGGTGTGTGTGTGTGTATGTATGTATGTATGTATGTAATATATATATATATATATATATATATATATATATATATATATATATATATATATATATATATATAGAGAGAGAGAGAGAGAGAGAGAGAGAGAGAGAGAGAGAGAGAGAGAAAGAGAAGAGAGGAAGTGTGAGAGTGAGAGACTTCTCGACAAAAGATGCTGTAAACCTCTGCGAGAGGCAAAAGTTGGGTCACATCATGAGAGTACAACACACTGCTGGACGGTTTACCCCCATAATCATCTCTGACAGCAGATTTCGACCTGGATGTACCTATTATTTCCGCAGATTATTTAAAAAGAAAAGCACTAAACCGGTGAGAGTCATCCTTTCAGTGCACACGGTCAGTGTTCTATAGGTTCTCCATCTTCCCCGTTAAACTAACCTCTTCCATCAGTATGGAGAAGCCTTGATGCTGGTAAAGGGATTTAAATCCAAAGAAATGGAGCTTCCATCCCTTTTTTTAAACCTGATTTCCTCCTGTTCCTCGGGAGTTTTATGCCTCCTGCTAGATTTTTTCTTCCCCATTTATATTAACAATGATTATGATAATCGTCATCACAATTTCTGTGGATGTTGTTGTAGGTTAGGGCAAACTATGTTAAAGTATGAACACAGAGAAAAGTCTGAGATCATGATGTCGTGTCCTTTTCTAGATGGAAAAACTTCGAAAATGATTACCTAAATAATTTTTTATCCTCGAAGGTAAAATGATACAAGTATCCTTCATGACGTTACGGCTTGATAAAGCTCCTGGAGACCGAAACGTTGCCACAATAAAATGCCACATTAGTTGCACTTGTGTCCTTTTACCTTTCTTAATGGTTTTAATCATCTTAGGAATATGATATCTTTTAGGTTAACGTTGCACTGAAGCATATTTGTTGGGTACTACATAACCTAGAATGCATCTTCTGGTTGCTTTCAACTCTCAGCAGTGGTGGGTTTTTTTTTTTCCAAAGAAAACGGGCGTTTAATTTTTCTTAGTGTAAGTATAAATTTGCCAGTTTTATTAAACAATTTACCGTGCACTAATTAGAGAATGCCTTTTCTTATCGGTTTATAAACCTTAAATACTGGTGCATCTTTTAAGGGGAAAATATAGTAGTGCTTTTTCAAATGTGTTCGTTGCATTTTTGAAAATTCTATTTAAAATAGAAAAAAAATGTTGGTTTTCTTGCTATGATTCGTAGATGTCTTATCTGATTATCTTCAAATTCGTGGATGTCTTATCTGATTATCTTCAAATTCGTGGATGTCTTATCTGATTATCTTCAAATTCGTGGATGTCTTATCTGATTATCTTCAAATTCGTAGATGTCTTATCTGATTATCTTCAAATTCGTAGATGTCTTATCTGATTATCTTCAAATTCGTAGATGTCTTATCTGATTATCTTCAAATTCGTAGATGTCTTATCTGATTATCTTCAAATTCGTAGATGTCTTATCTGATTATCTTCAAATTCGTAGATGTCTTATCTGATTATCTTCAAATTCGTAGATGTCTTATCTGATTATCTTCAAATTCGTAGATGTCTTATCTGATTATCTTCAAATTCGTAGATGTCTTATCTGATTATGTTCAAAACTTCAATACTGATAACTTGATATTGCATCTCCCGAGAGTCTTCAAACTTGTGTATTTGGGATACTGGTTTCTGCGAAATAATTAGAGAATGTTTCTTCGGATTGGCTTTAAACTTATAAAGCTTCTATATCTTAGTGGAGAGTTTGAATTGGTTTTGTGCTCTGTAAGGGCCAATCTGCCATTCTTACTGAAGAAACTGAAATAGTTTCCGTGCGATAACTTGTAAAATCCTCTTCTGATTGGCTTTAGATCTTCGTTGCTAATACTGTATTAAAAACTTATCTGTACTCTGTAATATTCCCTTTGATGTAGAGAGGGTTGGGCTTTTGGGAGCCTGGGATGCCATGGACAGTGAAGCAACTAAACCACATTAATCGTCTGTTATGCAGGCGAAACATGTCAGTAGTAAAGATACCTATTCATGCGCATGTGTCATAGAATAAATAGCCAGTTAGGACAGAGTTTCACTCTCTGAAAACCTTCATAAATCTTTTTACAGAGCCGAACATTGTCGCAATTTAAGATTACTCTGCAATATGCATTTTCGACTTTATCCGAGTCAGAAATGCGCCATTCGTTCATTTAGGGTGACGTAAATTAACCTGTATTAAAGTAAAGGCAAACGAACAATAATGAAATAACATAAACTGGTGCTACGTCTGGCAGCGCGTGACATGTCGTAGTCCCTTAGGTTTAAAACGTTGGCATCCCCACGCACGCTAAGTTGTAGGATGGATTAAGTCAGATGTAACAAAATATAACATTTATGCATATCGCTGGTATTTTATTGTTGAATCACCAACAGCCAAGTTGAACGGTGAGGCGCGAGCCTCCAGCACCGTAGCGACGTAGGTTGCTACTAGCGCACACTCAGCTCTCACACTGAGGTCCATGGTTCGATCCCCGGTACGGGTGGAAGCACTAGGGCGTGTTTCCTTAAGACACCTAATGTCCCTGTTTACCTATCAGTAAATAGGCACCTAGGAGTTAGCTGACTGGTGTGGGTCGCATCCTGGTGACAAAATTAACCACCTAATTTTCCCGAAATGCTCTGCATAACAAGGTGACTTTCTGTATAGTATATCATTGATGTCAACTGTGATCTATATACGTTGTACATGTACTTTCAGAAATTATCATTATTTTATTATTATTATTACTATTATTATTATTATTATTATTATTATTATTATTATTATTATTATTATTATTATTATTATTATTATTATTATACGAGTTTAGCGCCACACTATATTCAGTTCGACACAGTGTATAGGTTAAACAAGCAGAAGCTTCAATGAATTGTCAATATCATACTTGTCCCTTCGGCCACTCGGCGTGTAAATGGCTGTGATGTAATCCAGTCAAGGCTGAGGTAATTGTGTGTTCATCCAGTCAGCTGCGAAGAATGCTTATGACGCGATGTCAGGGTTAATGACGCAGCTTCAGAGCTAATGACGCAACATCCGGGCTTGTGACGCAGCACCAGAACGTGTTATGAAGCAACAGGGCTTATGACGCAGAATCGAAGCAAAGACCATTGAATTTATCATCAGTGATAAGCATTCATATATAAAATCGCAAAAATAAAACTTAAACCTCGATTACTAGCGGTAAAATGCTAACAAGAGGAAACGAAAATAATAAATGCATTTCGTTGCCTCAACGAGAATATCGTGGGTTTTGCGCAACGTTTAACTACAAATACGTAATAAATTTATTAAATGCAGTAGTGCCTATCGGTTTTGTAATAGAGTTGATAATATTGTAATCCAAATTCAATGCGTCTCTCGTTATATATTTACGATAATGTAACATTTTATGAATAGCAGATGAGGGATATCCGACAACAGATATACTTTTATATTAATATATATATATATATATATATATATATATATATATATATATATATATATATATATATATATATATATATATATATAGATATATAATCGACGAACATGTGAGAAAAGCGCAATAATGAGAAGAAAAAGACATAAACCGGGGGAAGACCAATAACAAAATAAAAAACAAGTTTGCATGAGGAAGATAAATAGTGAAGACAGAGCGAAGGTGGGGTGAGGGAAGGTTGTTGGACGCTGGGCAGTGATGATCAATAAATATGAGAGAGAGAGAGAGAGAGAGAGAGAGAGAGAGAGAGAGAGAGAGAGAGAGAGAGAGAGGAACGAAGAAACCAAGTACACACACACACACACGCACAAGTGCAAAGTCATGCAGATTGGGGAAGGGCAAAGAAGACCATAGACGGAGTACAGTCTAGGGGGCCAGAGCCTACAAACTTCACTCAAGGAAAAGAATCTTGGTATGAGTATAACACCAGGCACATCTCCTGAAGCGCACATCAATCAAATAACTGCCGCAGCATATGGGCGCCTAGCAAACCTAAGAACAGCATTCCGACATCTAAATAAGGGATCATTCAGGACCCTGTATACTGTGTACTTTAGGCCCATATTGGAATATGCAGCTCCAGTTTGAAACCCTCACCTAGCCAAGCATGTAAGGAAACTAAAGAAAGTGCAAAGGTTTCCAACAAGACTAGTCACGGAGCTAAGGGGTATGTCCTACGAGGAGAGGTTAAGGGAAATCGACCTGACGACACTGGAAGACAGGAGAGTTGGGGAGGGGGATATGATAACGATTTATAAAATACTGAGAGGTATAGACAAGGTGGACAGAGATGGGATGTCCCGGAGATAGGACTCAGCAACGAGTGGTCACAGTTGGAAGCTGAAGACGCAGATGAACCGCAGGGATGTTGGGAAGTATTTCTTCAGTCAGAGTTGTCAGGAAGTGGAATAGCCTGGGTAGTGATGTAGTGGAGGCAGGATCCATATATAAATTTAAGAAGAGGCACGATAAAGCTCACGGAGCGGGAAGAGTGACCGGGTAGTGACCAGGTGAAGAAGCGAGCCCAGGAGCTGTGAATCGAACCCCGCAACCACAACTAGGTGAGTACAAATAGGTGAGTACACACACAAACTTTTTGGAGTTTTATGATAAAGTAATAGAAGTAAGACACGAGAGAGAGGGGTGGGTTGATTGCATTTTCATGGATTGCAAAAAGGCCTTCGACACAGTTCCTCACAAGAGATTAGTGCAGAAGCTAGAGGATCAGGAGCGTATAACAGGAAGGGCACTGCAATGGATTAGAGAATACCTGACAGGAAGGCAACAACGAGTCATGGTACGTGATGAGGTATCACAGTGGGCACCTGTGACGATCGGGGTCCCACAGGGGTCCGTCCTAGGGCCAGTGCTATTTTTGGTATATGTGAATGACATGATGGAAGGGATAGACTCACAAGTGTCCCTGTTGGCAGATGATGTGAAGTTAACTAGGAGAATTAATACAGATGAGGATCAGGCAGGGCTTCAAAGAGACCTGCACAGGCTGGACACTTGGTCCAGCAACTGGCTTCTCGAATTTAACCCCGTCAAATGCAAAGTCATGAAGATCGGGGAAGGGCAAAGAAGACCTCAGGCAGAATATACGCTGGGGTGAGTATAACACCGAGCACGTCTCCGGAAGCACACATCAACCAGATACCTGCTGCAGCATATGGGCGCCTGGCAAACCTAAGAATAGCATTCCGATGCCTTAGGAAACGCTCAAGACACTGTACATCGTGTACGTCAGGTCCATACTGGAGTATGCAGCACCTGTTTGGAACCTACACCGGGTCAAGCACATCAAGAAATTATAGAAAATGCAAAGGTTTGCGACAAGATTAGTTCCAGAGCTAAGGGAAATGTCCTACGAAGAAAGGTTAAGGGAAATTGGACTGACGACACTGGAGGACAGGAGAGTTAGAGGAGACATGATAGCGACATACAAAATACTGCGTGGAATAGACAAGGTGGACAGAGACAGGATGTTCCAGAGAGGGAACACAGAAACAAGGGGTCACACTTAGATGTTGAAGACTCAGATAAGTCAGTGGGATGTTAGGAAGTATTTCTTCAGTCATAGAGTAAACAGGAAGTGGAATAGTCTAGCAAGTGTTGTAGTGGAGGCAGGAACCATACGTAGCTTTAAGACGAGGTATGATAAAGCTCATGGAGCAGGGAGAGAGAGGACTTAGTAGCGTTCAGTGAAGAGGCGGGGCGTAATTTAAACTACTGGAATAATTCGCATTACAGAGTAAAAGATATCAGAAATGCTTTCAGTTTGGTTAGAAACCGACTTCAGCCTAACGCTAGAAAACTAGGATAGCCATTTTATATGCAAATATTTTAGGTGCACAGCGCAGCTGGACGCACAAAAAAACGAGCACTACAGCAGGCCTATTGGTTCATTCTGCCTTTCACTGTGTTTGTCGAATACAGAAGCGCAGAGCAAGGTCTTGCTGTGACTACGTTTCCCTCTGACTAAACGTTTGTGAAAAACGCGACATAAATCGAAACTTTCCCACAAAACAAAACTTATTTTCCCACAAAACAAAACTTATTCATCATTGTTTTAGTTAATGGTCTTTCAACGTCTTGTCAGACTGTAGAACGAAAAAAAAAGCTTAGTATAGACTCTAATGGGCTTAAAGTATTCCTAAAACACGTGCCGGAAAAAAAAATTCAATAGAATGCGATTAATCACACTGTGTGTGTATATAAATAAACTAAAGTTAATGGGCTAGAAAAACGAAAATTTGATCAGTTTTTTTTTTTTTATACTGGAACCTGGTTTAAAATATATTGTATTACAAAATAATTTAACAAATGCAAGGAATTATTATTATTTTTTTTAAATTAGTCAAGTCTAAACGATAGTTTGTGTCTTTAGATGAATATATAATAAACTGGACAAATAAATACATCTCGGTGATTAAGATCATTCATTAGAGAGAGAGAGAGAGAGAGAGAGAGAGAGAGAGAGAGAGAGAGAGAGAGAGAGAGAGAGAGGAGATTTTGCAACAAAATAGTTAAAATGGAGGAACGAGAGAAAAACAGGAATCTACAAAGTGTTATACAACTGGTAACGTAAAGAAAATATAGGATTAAAGAGGTGGAAAATAATAGCAACGAGAAATATGAAAGGAAAACGAAATCCCCCCACCTTCCTGTTCACACTGTAAGGCTTATCAACACAGAGCTCTCTCTCTCTCTCTCTCTCTGCGTCTCCTATTCCTCCTTTCCCCACCTCTCTCGCTTGTTCCTAACACACTTTGCTGATCCTTCTCCCCTCTCTTTTCCACCCAGCTATTTCCTCCCCTCCGTGCCTTCTGTTCTCCTCCCTGCCTTCTGTTCTCCCTACCTTCTGTTCTCCTCCCTGCCTTCTGTTCTCCCTACCTTCTGTTCTCCTCCCTGCCTTCTGCTTCCCTCCCTGTCTTCTGCTTCCCTCCCTGCCTTCTGCTTCCCTCCCTGTCTTCTGCTTCCCTCCCTGTCTTCTGCTTCCCTCCCTGTCTTCTGTTTCCCTCCCTGTCTTCTGCTTTCCTCCCTGCCTTCTGCTTCCCTCCCTGTCTTCTCCTTAACCTCACTTGTCCACGTACAATATTGCCCAAGAGAACGAGGTCTGGCCCGGCGATTCAGGTAACTTTTAATACACTTCCCGTCGCTCTTGTCCGCAGAATGATGAATGCATTAGTGGAGGCTGGTACTGTACATGGACACGTGCACACCCACACATACACAGATACGTACATGCCTCGTTTTTACACACACACACACACACACACACACACGCCTCGCCTCGCTCGCCTCAGCATCCCTGACATAAAAAAATGATTTATAAAGCATTTTTTTATCGTTGTTCTAGTGTGTTTTGTATGTGGGTGTGTGCGTGTGCGCGCGCGGGTGGGTGGGTGTTTTTGGGTGGGTGCTGTTGGAGTCGAAACCTGACTTCTGGGCGCGCGGGTCAGCTCACAGATGGTCACACAATATTCTTGGTCTCTTGACGTTATATTTCTTACTCGTGGAATATGGAAGGAATTTGCTTTTACTATTTTCTTATCTAGTTCGTTCGACTACTTAATTACTCTTAGAGTAATTAAGTAGTCGACTCGGTTTTTTTTCTCATCTTCTATATTCGTTTCCTTGTTCTGGGCTCCTAATTTCATTCAACTTGTCTATGATTGTCGCCGTCCATTGAGTATTTCGTACGTCGTAATAGCATCTTCTCTAAATTTTCTCTATAGGCTTATATATTTGTTTTTCTTCGACAATCATTGCTCCAAGATCCAGGATAACTCTATCGAATCTCTAAATTTTCTGCGTTTTCGGAACCTGTCTCTCAGGCGAAGGCTCATTGCTGATGCATTATACTTTATGGTAAATCTCACATACGTCATTCACCCAGTCTTGAAGTGCCGTTTGTAGAGATACCTGAACGCTGTTCTTGAATCTGTCAGATGTGTACATATATGGTATACAATACTGACAAGATGAACATGTCTAATTCTTCATTTTGTCTGGTGTGTATATATTGCAGTTGTTAGTCGAGTGAGGGTTGCCTCTGGTGACATACTCTAGGCCAATTTTCGTTAGTGAGGTTTACTGTTTTTGTGTCATTTTTTTTATTTACTCGGGTGTGTCTGCGGAAATTAGATTTAGCGCTTGGGCCCAGTGCTTCTATATCGTTCAACTAGAGTAGCTCACATTCTTCTCTTTGGGCTTGGTCGTATCTGCTTTTGAATCCATGTATTGAGCTGCCTTCCACTACATCCCTCCCGAATGCATTCCATTTATTCACTCCCCTCATTTCACTATGAAGAAAAATAATCATCTTCCATTAGCTTATTTGAACTTCAGATTCTCCAGCTGAATATAAGTGCCCTTAAGGGCATTTCGTGCTAGGCACAGATTTCCTACTATCAATATCATCACCACCAACAGCCACTACAACCTCTTTCCCACCCCCCAGTACCATCACCACCACTGCCACCACCGTCACCACCACAAATATGTCCGCTACCACATTAATCCTCCAACACCTCGACAACGCACCCGTCGCCCAGAGAAAATATTTCCTCGTTGTAATTAAAACATAATTCAGTTTCCCCGCTGGCCAAGATGGACGCTGGTCAATAGACCCGACCGCTGGATCGACGTGTAATTGTGGCCTCGCATCAGGCGATGATGGGTAGGGGTGAGAGGAGGTGAGAGGGGAGAGGGAGGCATAAAGCAGGGGGAAGGGGAAGTGAGAATGGGTTAGAGCAGGAGAGGTAAGGGAAAAAAGGGAGAGGATAGCTGTGGAGGGGAGGGAACAGGGAAGTGGGAGCGGTTGAGAGAATTTGTTTGAGGGCATATGAAGAGGAAACACGGGAGAATAGGTTGAAGGAATAGGCAAAGAGGAAATGGAAGCAGGAAGGTAAAAGATGTTTTGGGTAACAGGAAAGAAGGATGGGTTAAGAAACTAAGAAAGGAACAGAGGGAAAAGGATGAGTTGGGAATGACGGGGGTAAAAAGAGATAATGGGTAATGGCTTCTATGTCTCATGTCAGTAATGAAGTTTGTATGAGAATTAATGGAGAAAGTAAAACACTCAGTAATGGAGGAGGTAAAACACTCAGTAATGGAGGAAGCAAAACACTCAGTAATGGAGGAAGCAAAACACTCAGTAATGGAGGAAGCAAAACAGTAATGGCGTAGGCGTAAAATTCAGTAATGGAATCTTGACATTCGATAATGGAGTGGAATTTCTGGGATAAAAACTGACATTTGCTTCAAGAATGAAAACAAGATGAGGAAAGTAGCATACAAAAGAGTGAAAATGAAAACGCTTGTAACTTTCCTCGCAGTGGTTGCAAAACGTCATAGGAAGTCCAAGACTATTTCCACCTTAAGTGGCTGGTCTACCATTTTCCTGTCTCTTCTAGACAGTTAACTCACTTGAAGCGTCGACTCAAACTGGAGGTGGTATTTCAAGAGTTATCAATCCCGTGAAAATGTCGGTAACCTTACTGTTATTTCACAAATCGACGGACTCAAGGTCTCCATGGATATCCAAAAGACAGCTATTATACAACAAGACGAGAAACCATCACATTTTTTTTAACTAGAATAAATCGCCTCATGAACAGCATTCCACTAGTTAATCATTCATCGGATAAATCATAATTTGGACATGGGACGAAAATTTTCCGTAAATCGAGTCTACAGATTAACTTTAAGCTATGTTGCTGCATAATAAGTGTATATATAATATGCTTTTCCTCGAGGAAGGTGAAATAATATGCAGAGAGAGAGAGAAAGAGAGAGAGAGAGAGAGAGAGAGAGATGTTGACAACCAAGTGAAAGCCTTCACTGGACACATCCTTAATCTACAACAAGAACACATTCCTCACCGGCAATATGTGACGAAGCCTACAGATCAGCCTTGGTTTGGCTTTCATTGTAAAGAGGCTGCTACTGCTAAGTACAAAGCATGGCGAAGGTATAAGAGACATCCTACCACCTATAACAGGAACTTGCACACCCAAGCCTGTAGGCATATGGGTGACGTTCAAAAGTGGGCCATTGCTAAATGGGAGGTGGACACTAAAAGAAAGCTAGCATCAGGTAGGGTAGGCTCCAAAACCTGGTGGTCCCTGGTCAAGGACAGACAAGGTTATCTGCCTGATGAACTCATTCCACCTCTAAATCGACAGGATGGGACCACCTCTACTAGTAGTCAAGAGAAGGCAGACCTCTTTGCTGAGCACTTTGCTACCAAAATGCAAGTTCCTGATCCAGCAAGGGACCCTCCTTGGCTAGCTGCAAGAACTGTGTCAAAACTGTCAGTGGTGACAATAAGGCAGGAGGAGGTGCATTTCCTTCTTAAATCACTTGACCAAGAAAAGGCTGTGGGCCCAGACAAGTTGAGCCCAAGATTGTTGAGAAGATGTGCAGACCAGCTAGCAGCACCTCTAACTCGCATCTTTCAGCACTGCCTAGTACAGTGTAAATGGCCCTCTCTATGGAAAGAGGCAAATGTAGTCCCTGTTCACAAAAAGAAGAGCAGAGCAGAAATCAGCAGCTACAGACCAGTGTCACTCCTGTCAATCACTGGTAAGATCCTTGAGACAATAATCTCAAGACAAATGACAGAGTTTTTTGACTACCACTCACTACTTTGTGATCGTCAATATGGCTTCAGGAAAGGTTACTCTGCTGCTGATCTGTTGTTAAACCTCTCCATTAAGTGGCACCAGTCACTGGATGAATCCAAAGTCAGCTGTGTGGTAGCACTGGACATTGCTGGCGCTTTCGACCGGGTGTGGCACCAGGGCCTCTTAGCAAAACTTCAAGCACTGGGAATTGCAGGCTCTACGCTATGTCTCCTCAGTGATTACCTTCATGGTAGATCTCTAAGTGTAGTTCTCAATGGAACGGAATCAGCAAGACATCCTATTGGGGCAAGTGTTCCACAAGGAAGCGTGCTGGGTCCATTGTTATGGAATGTCTACTTCAACGACCTTCTTCATCTCATCCCAGAATCACATGCATATGCAGACGACTGTACACTGACATTCACTTATCCAAGAGAAGAAATGCCAGCTGCTCTAAACTACATCAATCACCAGCTGAGAGCTATATCAGCTTGGGGAAATAGATGGCAAGTGACATTTGCACCTGAGAAAACGCAAATGATGATCGTCTCTAGGCACCATGATGGTAATGCTGGTGCAGTAGTAAGGATGAATGGGAGGGTGTTGGCACCTGGAGAAGAAGTTGATATCCTTGGGGTGAAATTTGACTCCAAACTAACCATGAAGAACCATGTTGTAAATCTTGCAAACAAGGCAGCCAGGAAGCTTACAGCACTTCGCCGTATCTCGTATCTGCTTGACAGTAGGGATTGCAAGATCCTGTACGAGGCACAAGTACGCTCACACCTTGAGTATGCTCCACTTTCTTGGTTTGCCTGCCCCCCCCCCTCTCATCTGCGACTGCTTGACAGAGTAGAGAACAGAGCAAGACGTCTCATCTCTCGCCTGGACCCATCCTGGATAGATCTGTCATTTCAGCAGAGCCTTCAACATAGGAGGGATGTGGGTGGCCTTACTGTTATGTACAAGGCCAATATTGTCAAAATACCACACTTGGATCCACTTCGAGGACAGCGTGAAACAAGCTTTTATGCCACAAGACGAGCAGAAAGCAGCAACTTCACTCTGGCTGTACCCTCCTCCAGAACATCACTCCATCTGAGATCATATATACCCAGGATGACTCGAGTATGGAACACATTCGTACAGCATAATGATGTCAACGAAATAAAGTCAGTTGATCAAATGAAAATGCTGGCCCACAGATGGCTCCAACTTCATCCTGTTCCCTACTTGTATGTCTCATAACAATAAAAATGCTTTCAAATGATCTGATGTAGGTAACAGCTCTTAGCTTGCCAATAAAGTTAGGAATCCTTAACCTGTAAATAGCTTGTCAATGAAGCTAGGGATCCTTAACCTTGTCAAACCCTGTGTAAAAAAAAAAAAAGAGAGAATGAGAGAGAGAGAATGAGAGAGAGAGAATGAGAGAGAGAAAATGAGAGAGAAAATGAGAGAGAAAATGAGAGAGAAAATGAGAGAGAAAATGAGAGAGAATGAGAGAGAATGAGAGAGAGAAAAAGAAAGAGAGAAAGAATGAGAATAAGGATGAGAATAAACATCAACACTTCCTTTGGGCAGACTGTTATACAGCTTCCGTCTACAAATAACAATTTACCCCATCAAGCGAGATAATAATTTCATGTGTAGTAACGATTTGTGTCCAGTCTAACGAGAGATTAATGAACCTGATGCGCTAGGTAGTAAGTGCCAATTGACAGACAATTGCCAATCTGCAGTAGTGATCAGTCAAAATTCAGGAGTCAGCGGACGAGTACGAGTGCGGGCGATGTCATAATAATTTAGGATGGCAAATGGGGTCCACCACAAGCGCGCGCAAGCACACACACAAACACACACACACACACACACACACACACACACACACACACACACACACACACACACACACACACACACACACACACACACACACACACACACACACACATACACACACACACATACACAAAGTCAGGAAACATTAAGTCATTCCGGATTCATTAACATGCATTCTATACAAGATAATTCAGACAGGGCAAAGCACTGGTTTAGAAAGGTTAAATCCTGTCATAAGAAACGAGCTGGACTCCTGCAAAGCAAGGAGAGACAGGGATGGGTGGCCTGCATACTCTTGGACTGTAAGAAGGCATTTGACACTATCTCACTAAAGACCTGAATGAAATGTTGAGGCGCAGACAGGAACAACATTAAATATTTGAGAGTGTATCAGAGAGTACCTGACAGGAAGTAGATATAGTGGGATGGTATATGGATCGATTTTGAGCCTGGTACTGGTTCTGGTATATGTGAATGAATAATGTATCTATGTTCGCATATGATGTTCAATTTATGATGTCGACGAGGATATGGAAAAGTTAAAAAGTGAACTGGGCAAATTACAGGATTTATCAGACTTGTGACACCTGAATTCATCCCCAGAAAATGCAAGGATACAAAATTAAGGAGGCAGAAGAAAACCAGAAACAGAGTATGGACTCCTGGGACAGACGCAATAGAGCTCTCTCACCTATTAAAATCAAGGGGTAAGCATAACGAGCAATTAAAGTGGAACACGTGAAGAGAATGATTACAACAAAAAACTGTGATTATATACATCAAAACACTAGATATTAACTGCTGCCCCCGGTGGATATACATCGAGTGAAATATACGTCTTAGAGTAGATACACCGTGTCAAAACAGCGTTGATAGAGCCATATTAGAGACTATTGTCGTCCCATCAGCTGGTCTTTTGCCAGAATTATTAGTCCCTATTCTATCAATGAAAACGTCTTGTTGAGCAGACTGTTGGTGACTTCATACTGGTTGGTTATAATTTCAAACAAAATATGTATGGAAAAGAAAATTTTTACTGTGTTAGTAAAATATGATTGGAAAATTTAACTAAGCCACAACAAAAGTCACTAAAGCTGGGAAGCTTGCTGTCTATTGCCGTTATATCCAAAATCATATTTTGAAGCTGCTGTCGAATTCAACTCATTTTCATATATCTCCAAAAGCCTTGGGATTTTATTCATATAGATTTTTCATTACATTTTGTCATGTGGCTAGAGGTTATTTAGGGTATTGTCGTTCGCAAGTCAATTACTGTTTCACAATAATTGCAATGCTGAATCTTTTTTTCTGTTCAACAATTGACAAAATTGGAGCGAGACGCAAAAATCTTTTTATATGACAACAGACTCATTGTTGTCCTTGTACATGAGACTATTATTTTTATACGCACACTTAATTTTTTCAGTACTCATGACATACGAATTTAATTTTAAGTACATTTGAGCGTGTGGGTGAAAGATCATGACCAATAGAATTAGAGCTCCACTTCCCTTCCTCATATTATACCTAATTACTTCCTATTCCGCATGAGCACTGTATGCTTTACGGGCTTAGCGCTTCCCCTTGGTGTCTGTTGCTGATGATTACATTACTCTTATTTTTTTACCTCAAAGACTGAAAGGTTATATAATTTTCTCTAAATTATAGTTGCGTATAAAACATTAGAACAGACAAAAACATAACCAGGTACGCACTATATTTAACACGCTGAGATAAGAATAAAGTGTAACGAACACTTGTCAATGCTCAGTATTAGACCACATGGAGACACAGACTCGGGGGATTTATTCATCTGTATATTTCGACTCCCTTTTTGTGGTCCTCCTCAGCAGAGGAGGAGTTTCTGTCTCCTTGTGGGATATTATTGTACATTGATATATGGTGATTTCACAGTGGCGTTGTTCTTTCTTAAAAAAAAAAATAATCCTGAAAAGACAAAGAATTATTATGCTTCAAGTCAAATAGTCTTCGGCAAGAATTCTGAGGCGGCTGTGTGGCTATGCAGGCGAGGCCAAGAGATATGTATCGACCCCTGCAACCATAAATAGCTGTGACACAGACTAACGATACTCTTTTTTTCCCTTTTAAATAGGCGATTTCAGTAACACAAATATATGAAAATAATTTTTACCATAAAATTTGGCACTACTCGTCTTCTCAAGGCTGCCGAGGTTGTTGGGAATTCTTACAAATAGAATACCAGCAGTAGATGTCAGAATACTTCTTTCTTCTTACAAACTCCTCCAAGGATTCTGAACGATATCTTGAGAACGCCTCTTCCGATGGGCTTCAAACTTTCAAAGGTTATCTATCTTATTTAAATGAAGGTTCAGAATGCTATCGTGTTCTATAGGTTAAAATTTCTCTAATTTAAAAGAACTGTGGGGTATTTTTTCCGTGTGATAACTTGAGAATTTCTCTTCTGGCCGGCTTCATGTGTGATGCATTTTGCTTAAAGGTCTTCTTGGTTATTGGTCTTTAAGTCCCGATTTGATTCAGATTTGGATTTTGGTTTCCATGCGATAATTGAACGCTTCTTTTGACTTGCATGAATCTTTCAAAGATGGCGTATCTTCCATAATGGAAGGATGGAATTGGTTTTATGGTGAGGAGATCCCAGTTTTCCATTTTTACTGAAGAAATTGTGTTATTGCTAACCGTATGATAACTTGCTAATAACCTCTGATCGACTTAGTCTTCAACGTTGATATATGGCTGTATCAGAAACTTGTGTTTCACTCTGTACTATTCCTTTTGCGTGCATTGAGGGTTGATCTTAAGGGAAACGGTGGATACCTTCCTGTGATCGTCCAGTGACAGACACTCATCTGGTATTTATTTGTAAATCGATTAAAATTAGTTTGTACTCACGAAATTAATATATTTCGTTGGTAGCCGATGATATCAATTAAATTTTGATTCGTTATTAAGTAGAATTGTTGCTCAGTGTAAATTTAAATGTATATTCTTATGAATAAATCCATTTATTCATATATAAAAATAGTGTTCTTAAAAACCACAGGGTATGTATCACGACAGGTGTGCATATCTATGCATTATTTACTTTAAGAATTGTGAATCTGTGTATGCTACAAGGAGTGTGAATCTGTGTATATACTTTTTAAATATATGCTTTCGTCTTGCTGTGCATGTACTGATAAGTGTTTAAGATTTATTTTAGTGACTAAGAATACCTGTTGTTAATGTCCATGTGAATTGTGGCCTTAATGATGCGCTTGAATTAGATGTAGTTTAAACATTACAGATTAGGAGAATTTATTGGAACCTGTTTGATGAGCGAAGATCTGAATGCATGCATCATTTGTGTGAGAGTACTTACCCAGATGAGTTTTCGAAAACGAGCTCATTTTCTCAGCCCAGCCAATTAAACAGATTTCAAGTGGTGTGAGGACTGTAGAATTTTTTTTGGTTATATTTACAAATGAGCCCATATGTTTATCTTTAGTTACTCGAACATAATTGTTCTCGTGGTGTCATGTCTTCAATGTTTGTATTTACTCAGGCAAAGCTAAGCTTGTGATATCTGCATTCAGTGGTCGTATTTACCACTATATTATTTACACTGGAGTCCAGTGTTTGTCTGTAGTTACTAGATAAGAACTATACTCATCGTGTCCTGTCTTCATTTTGTAATTATGAAACTCTGCTTCATAATTACAAAATGAAGACAGGACACGTAGTGTAAGAAAGTTTATTTAGGTACAGGCATACGTAAGTACAAATTAAGTAGAATAAACCCCTCTCCTCCCCCCCAAAAAAAAGTCAGTGAATTATTTCACGGCTTTGTTTGCCTTGTAGATATTTAAGGTTTCCACTATCTCTCGAGGTTCCCATTCTAGTTGTCTTCAGCTCGACTTAAAAGTCAATATATTAGTTCTATTTTTGCCCCGTTAGTTTCCGTGTTTGAAACTGTAGTGTCGTATTAACGTTATTGATTGTATCAAGACGTCTTCCCTGGATAATTTCCATGTGTTCCCTGACGAACTTATATATAGTTATGTATTTATTATTTGCTTCGTATTTTATTTTCATTCGTAAATCATATTTTTATACACGGATCCATTTGTAACATTGAATTTTTTTTTATTCTCTATTTTTGGAGTAGGTGAAATTGAACCACAGCAACATATTCCAATTTTGGTTTAACGTATGTTGTTAAATTTATTTACAGCATTTCACCATCCATATATTTAAAAGCTATTTAAAAGTTTGCCAGTATAACACCAGTCTCTCTCTATTGCATTTATGGGGTTTTCTGGTTATGAACCGTTGCATGAATCACCCACTCGCACTCACATATCTGAGTGTGGGGGGGTCGAGTTTTAAGTTGTTACTGCATGTGTCTCACTGGTAACTATAGCTTCAGACCTTTCAATCTTGTACACAGCTTGTTTGTGTGTGCCCTATCGACCCTTGAATTAAGTTCTCATCTCTCTTGGTTCTTCTGACTCGTGTTGTCCACCCTAGTTCTCTAAATCTTATTTCACAGATTATTCCTCAAGGCTCCGAGACTACTGTCTTACCGATATATTTTAAATCTTAGTTTCTCACATTTCTGATCAGGTGAGGGCTCTAAAGGCGTGATGTATTGCAGGACAGGTCAGATGTAGTCTCCTGAAGCAACACCCACCTGTCCAGTCAGTCCTGCAATCTGTTCAGGATATCTTAGCCCTCTTTTCCTTGCTCTGCAGCATCTGCAAACATGGATATGTCGGTATCTTGTTTCACCCAGTGTGACACACACTGTCCAGCAAAGGGTCTTGACCGTTCGTTTGCTCTTCCTGTAAGTGGATTAGACTCTTGTAAGGTTCAGGATCAAATATTTTCTTACCATCTAAATAAATGCTATCAGAGTAATGCACATTTTCTGCTTCATCTCCTTTATCTTGATTAAGAACACATACAGGT
The DNA here is from genome assembly GCF_038502225.1 of Cherax quadricarinatus. Taxonomy (NCBI): domain Eukaryota; kingdom Metazoa; phylum Arthropoda; class Malacostraca; order Decapoda; family Parastacidae; genus Cherax; species Cherax quadricarinatus. The sequence continues at coordinate 23,895,311 of NC_091336.1, read as the reverse complement.
ATGTGAGTGAAGCTTTACCTTCACGTAACCAATGGTTAATGTCGTTTATGATTACGTATGTCTTTCCCTGAGCTTCATCACTCGCCTACTTCTTATTCTATCCTGCAATATGAATGTTATAAATTCCTTTATTTCTGTATTGCATCTATATCCCCTTACTAAAATACTTGAACGACATTTGCTGCTTACCAGTTTTCACTAGTGGTTCAAAGAGTGCCTCTGCTGCCTCTCTGTGTCCACGGAGAGGTATTACAGGTTCCATTGTTTTTGTCGTGTAAAGTGTATTTAATAATCTCTTCAGTTAATCCCGTTTGTGTTGCTGTTCGGTCTCTTCTAGACAGAAAGAGTGCAATAGACAAGTGTAGAAGTAAGAGCAGCAACACACACAGCAAGAGGCATTCTTGAGTTCCGTCAATAACATCTATGAATGATAGGTCCTTCACATTCATTGTCATGTCAGCATCAGTTAAATCGATGAATGACAGGTTAGGTAAGGTAAGGTTTGTCAGGAATCATAAGTGTTTCCTGACGCTGGTCGTAGCCATATGATGACCCGCCACTGTAGCTGTTGGTCACTTTACCCATCATTAAACCTAGCTCCAGGAGTTAGACCTCTGAAGACTAACTCTCCATCATCATCATCAGCAGCAGCAGCATCATTCACTGTGTATCTCACCAGAAAGTGTATCCTGTCATTGCCTAAATTCTGACAAAAAAAGGCGCAAATTTGTGAGTGCCTGAACCTCAGAGGAGAGGAAACACTCCGGTACTCTGTACCTGTCTCTCTGTACCTGTCTCTCTGTACCTGTCTCTCTGTACCTGTCTCTCTGTACCTGTCTCTCTGTATCTGTCTCTCTGTATCTGTCTCTCTGTATCTGTCTCTCTGTATCTGTCTCTCTGTATCTGTCTCTCTGTATGTCTCTGTCTCTCTCCCTCTCTCTCTTTCTCTCTCCCAGAATAAGCAGGCATAACCAGTCCACTAAGCATGCACCGACAGCCTCGCTAGCATACATACCTTAATCCACAAGTTGTTGTCTAACGCACCCTGCCAGGATATACGACGCCGAGAATATCCAGGTATATTCCTACAGCATTGACGGTGTGTGTATTTTGGAGGTGCATTGGGGAACATAACAGGAATAATGCTAAATATGACCAAATATATTCGTGCAGGTGAGTCGTTGAAATTACCAAAGAATATTTCCTCCTGTTAATCATGACTTGTGATTAATCTCCAGCTCTCTCTCTCTCTCTCTCTCTCTCTCTCGTTCGCTATGTGGTCCTAGCATCGTTTAAGAAAATAATAAAAATTATTATTTATCAGTGAATTGTAATAAAAAATAGTTAGTCTCGACTTTATTCGCGTATAACCAGTCGCCTTAAACGTCCGGATATGAAACTTCCGGACCATTATTACGCTTGAGTGAGTGAGTAAGCGAGAGCGAGAGAGAGAGAGAGAGAGAGAGAGAGAGAGAGAGAGAGAGAAAGAGGGTTGTTTTCCTTTGTAAATTTTCGCCTTTGAGTTTCCGCTACAGAAATGAGTAATTTCTGTAGTGCCTCCCCCCCCCCTACCAAAGAAAAATATTCGGTTTAAAATCCGCTCTCATCAATTTTTTCTTTTAGGCACAACTTTTTTCAAATTTCGATGCAACCGTATGAATATTTTGAGAAATCAAAATAATAGTTATCCATCCAAATAGTTAATTTCCGACAATTTGTGAAGAAACGACACACGATGTATGTGAAACTTTCACTGCTAAAGCGAATCACAGAGTGCAAATAAAAACCTACGTAGAGCGAAACGTCGACCATTTTAAACCCTATTCATTAGCTGGTGAGTTTTTTACTTGGTATATATTTTTCAACGTACCGGCCGTATCCTACTGAGGAAGGACGACCTAAAAAGAATTTTTTTTTTTGTTCGTTTGTGGTGAAGGGATCTTGATCAAGGAATTGGAGCTACTTTCCCTTTTATTTTATCTTACCTGATTATCCCTCAGTCAATATGCACTGTCTGACACGTACGGGTTTAGAGATTATACAAAAATAATGTGAATAACGACTGATTTTTTTTTCCGATCTAAGCCTTTATAAAAATTCGGTACCTTGTATTCTGACTACGGTAATTTTAACCCTCAGTGACAGCATGTGATAAATGAGACAATCGTTCAGCATTTGGGTGTTTTTATTCTGGAAACGTTTCGCCAGCCAGTGGCTTCTTCAGTCCAATGTAGAGAAAGTTGGAGGATGAGGAAAACTTTGAGGTAATCAGTCCCTCATCCTGGAGTCGATGTTGACATCGACTCCAGGCTGAGGGACTGTTTACCTCAAACTCCAATTCATCTTTAAACTTTTTTTGCATTGGACTGAAGAAGCCACTGTGTGACGAAACATTTCCAGAATAAAGTACCCAAATGTTGCATAAGTGTATCATTTATCAACTTGTCGCTTTGGTAAATCACTTATTCACAGAATAATGTAAACAGGTAGCTTACGTATGACAGCTGCAGTATGTAAGATTACTGGTGTTCTTGCACTCACTGTGTGACATCCTGTATCATACCCTTGATTTTATTTCTGCCCAGTTTAACGACCCACCTTTTTTTTATTCATGTCTTGTGTGTCTGCCTTGATTAAGTCATTCTCAGCCTTACATTGTTGATTGGGCTTTTAACAGTGTGACAGCCTTAACTGGGTCATACCCAATGTTACATTGAATAGATCATGCTCAGTGTGACATCTCTGACTTGGTCATGTGCAGTATCATGTATCCAAGTGCAATAGCCTACCGTGCCATGTTCTGTAAACTAGCTTAGCGCAGTTAAAGCTCAGACAGAAATAAGAAATGAAATACATTGTAACTCTGCAGTTTAATTTATGCTCCCATTATTTCCAGCTATGTACGACATTCTTGCGCACGTTAAACAGGTGAATAGTCAGAGTGGTGAATAATGAGAACACATTTGGCTATAACAGTGACAACACACCCACTGAGAAACAGTTCAAGTATTGTGTTACCAACTGGAGGTGCGAGAGGGACTGGCAGTCTAAGAGGTCCCAAGAAGTGAGCTAACTTCCCTAGTGTACTCACCTCCCGCTGACACTTCAGAATGCCTCAGTTCCTAGTCAGCTAGATCCATTCTAGGATTAACTCATCCTAGGATCCCAGGGTAACCGTGCTTCCTGCTGGCTGAGATGACATGAAGGATGAAAGTTTTGTACAATGTGATTCGAATACAGGACGAATGCCCCCATAGGAGAGAGTTTAGTGAGCTGCAGCTGCGTACGCACTCTGGGCATGCCACACCTAGTGTTACATTCCCAGATTACCGATTTCCTGCTGTTCTTTGACACTATTATATCTGATTGGTTCTTTCCCAGGATGACATCGCCTGATTGCTTTTTGTCTGGTGTGATGTCCCATGATTGATTCTTTTCCATCAAAGACGTGGAGTAATTGATTTCATTTACACAGACTCAGGTCCTTGTGTCCAGTGATCAGTCAGCTCTAGCAAGAGTGGGGAAGAACTAACCAGGAATTAATCACGTTAAAACTAGTGCGTCAATCATTTTCAGTGGGAAGCGCTAAACCCATGAAGGTCATAAGTGCCTGAGGAACGGAAGTGGTAATTCGAGGAAATTGAGCTTATTTCCAACTGCTTGGATGAAAAGCTCTTCATCAGAAAAAAAGATGAAGAAAAGACGTTGTAGTTAACAATTTGACGTTTCACTTTGTGTGGAGGTAAACGCAGAGTGAAACGTGTCCTTTCTTCGCTGTTGTTGACACTACTCCATTTGGATCCCTGGTGAAGGGTATTCCGAGTGAGCTGGCAATCCAGTTGTCCCAAGTTCGAATATCCATTAAGAGAACAGTGTTAGTTTGCAATTCAAACCTGTTTACTTTACGAAATTCAGTCATATTCTGCAGCAATAAAGCGATTCGGAAATTTTCAGGAAAGTGTGGTCAATGTACCTGTGTTTCACAGGGTTTGTGGTAGTTACTCCAATCCTCACCAAAAAAGATCCTTTGAATAGGAAAACTTTGTTCTTGCAAAGGACCAATTAAAGGGACCGACAATGAGCACCAGACAGTGTGTCCTGCACTCTTGCGTGAATATTTTTTACATTATTGTGTGTGTACTCACCTAGTAGTGGTTGCATGGGTCGATTCATAGCTTGTGTGTGTGTGTGTGTGTGTGTGTGTGTGTGTGTGTGTGTGTGTGTGTGTGTGTGTGTGAGCACATGTATTTCAGGTGGACCAGAGGAAAGCCGAAGTTGTTACGACTGATGGACAGTCAATTCGTGCTGTCCAGGGAGTGTAGGCAGGTGGTCGCTCCCTCCTCTGTTTCCATCAAGTGGACGGACGAACACACACACACACACACACACACACACACTTTTTTTACACAAGAGTTTTACAGGGTTGCGTTTAAGTGTTCCTACCTTTTATTTACAAGCTAAGAGCTGTTACCCACATGGGCTCATTTGGAAGCCTTTTTATTATGAGACATAAAAATAGGGGGTAGGACGAAGTTGCGGTCATCTGTAGGCCAGCGATTTCATTTGGTCAGGTGATTTTATTTCATTGATGTCATTATGCTGTACGAACATGTTCCAGACTCGAGTCGTACTGAATAAATGATTCTCTCTCTCTCTCTCTCTCTCTCTCTCTCTCTCTCTCTCTCTCTCTCTCTCTCTCTCTCTCTCTCTCTCTCTCTCTCTCTCTCTCTCTCTCTCTCTCTCTCTCTCTCTCTCTCTCTCTCTCTCTCTCTCTCTCTCTTTGTTTTTGGACTAGATATCCATATTTTTATTCCTATTATTTTTTAAGTTTCAAAGGGTTAAAAAAAAAATGAGTGGTCAGTGCACCAATGTATTTGCTGTTATTTTTCCCTCGCTTTTATTCAACATAAAAAAACGTAAACACTAGACCTGTCTCTTCCACTCGTGAAAGTGTTTTTGCACGATTCTTGACCTTTCACATTCTTGGACAGGGGGAAACTATTCTTTTATGACCAGTAGTGCGAGAAAGTGAAGGGGACCAGAGTACTTTTACTGTTTTCATGCTACTTTTATTCGTGTGAGTGAATCTTCATTCAGGTAGAGGGTTGTTTATTAAATGATTTGGAGCTCTCCTCCCTTTTCATGAACAAAAGCTGATTGCATCCTATTTCCCTGGACTTGTATAATCACATTAAGGTTTGCTCTTACTATGATCATGCATATAATATCATTATTATTAACAAGATTGTTTAGTTCCTCGACTTGCTCTCGTTACCTTTTTTTGTATTTACTTTCGTCATTTTTTTACACATCCTTCCAAACTCCTCCACTAACTTCTGTAACTTCTCTTCCGAGTCTTCCAAATGCACAGTGTTTTCAGAGAAGACCAACTGCGACAACTACCACTTTATCTGAGATTCCTTATTCTTTAAAGCTCGCTTCAATTTTTTACAACCCCAGCTATAAAGAAATTAAACATCGACGATGACTTTTATCTCTCTGTAAAGCCTATTTATGTTCCGTCTTACAGTCCGTCTTACAGTCCGTCTTACAGTCCGTCTTACAGTCCGTCTTACAGTCCGTCTTACAGTCCGTCTTACAGTCCGTCTTACAGTCCGTCTTACAGTCCGTCTTACAGTCCGTCTTATAGTCCGTCTTTCCATGGGGAAAAACATACCCTAAACTGAGTCTCATTTCTCATAAAAACAGTTTAAACTTTAACGAGCCAAGTATGTTCATATTTACAACAGCTGTAGCTCTTTCTTTTCCTGCACACTATATGCGTTTTTTGAAAGTTATAATGGCAATAAACAGCTTCTTTTCCTCTCTAAGTGATCACTTGTATACTTCAACTCGGGCAGACTTAATATTTTAGCTTTCTAAGTCTACCTTGTGCTTCTCAGAATTCTTTCAATAATTCTACCATAGACTTTACCCTGAATTTTCAACAAATTTGCCCTTAAGTTATTACGTTTTCTCCTGTCTCTATTTTACGTGTATCAAGGTATAGGTAAAATAGCGTTCTTTAATTTTTTATAAATGCTTTATACCACTGTACTAACCATTCCAAAATTCTCTCTGTTATCCACATCTCTGTTTTAATCCTAATCCATTTTCCCTTTCCACTTCTAACCTGATTACTGCTTCACCCACTAACTGCAAACACACTTCCAACTCTTCCATCTTTTAAACGAATTATATTTCTCCCTGCACCTTGCATGAAATCTCTACCAACATTATATCGTCTACATTTAACTGCTCAAATTCTTCTCTCCATCGCTTAAGTATTTCTACTTGTTCAGTATTACAACATTTACACTCTTATCTGACAAGTTCATTTATTCCCAAGACTGTAATTTGTTCTCAGAACCGTTTCTTAATATTGATAAAATATGCTGACAGTGACTTACACATTCCTTCACCTGTTTTGTGATACCCTGACCATTCTTTTAACCAATATATTTTGTTTCTATTTCGTTCCCTCTGTGTTTAATTTTAACGTAAAAATAGTTCACATACTAATTCTTGTCTCCTTTAGCAACTAATTTATCTCGTTTCATCAGTCATCATTTGCCCTGTAACTACCTTCTGATAAACACAAACCTCGGCTTCTCACGCTATTTCTTAAATCCTCACCATTCCTCGTCGATCTTTTTCATTATTTTCTCTTCAGCAAATCTTCCAACAATTGTTAATGCTCGTACCTCTTCCTGATCCTCTTTTTTTTAATTAGCTACCATTTCTCTCTATATACATATTTTTAAATTTCCATTTCTCCTACTCATATTGCAGCTATCGCTTCTTGTATTAGTCGCTTCTAAAAATATATACTTTAAGTGACCTACATTTCAACCTTCCATTCTCCAACAGACCAGCAAAGTGTTGCCATTTTCACCTTGCTTATTATGCTTGTTTATCCTCTTATAAAACACGGATTGTCTATTACTAAATCTCTAAATATAATTTACATAAAGATTCTTTACTGTAATTTATTCCTGGTACTTTAAAGTTCCAATTGTACCTTCCAAAACACATCTAAAATTGTCTCGATGAAATTTTTAGATAGACTTTTAACCTTTAAAATTTAATGCTTTTTAGGTGGCATAGGCTATTTAACTTGGTGTGATATTTATTTTTAGTTGTGAACTTGTTGATTTGAATAGTTTGCATTACATTTTTTAAATATAGTTTTAGCTTGCGAGTGTTAGTACGTGTGGTTCTACGGAATTTTTTTCTTTATATTTTTTATTCCAAAAGTCCTCAAAGAACTTTTTTTTTTAGATCAAAGTGCTTACTAAATCCAACAGCTTTGTTACATATTATTGTCTCCCACTTTGCCATTAGTCTCCCAAAAGAATTCTTTTACTTGGTTCAAAATTCATTAAACATTTACAACTTCAAAAATCTTTCGTCTCTAGTCTAGCGAATTCGAAATTCTAATTTTATAATGAACCACAAGATTTATTAATTTGTCATTTCGTAATATAACAGTAATAATACCTGAAAATAAGAAAAATATATTAGTAGATTAGAAGGTAAACGAGAGAGAGAGGGGGGGGGGGGCAGCTGGGCAGGCACACTCTCATATAACATACGCCCTACCCCTTACCCAGGTAAAATATTTGGCAATTAGGTGCCACAGTAGACGATGGAAGACTTCCCTCCCCTGACCTGAACGTTCCAGCGACGAGGCCATTCAATCTCTCTCTCTTAATGATGCATCAAGAAGGTTAGTTGATAGCAACATGATTGATAGCAGGACCCAGGGCGCGTGTCTACTCCAGACGTGTCCCATCAATCACTAGAGGGGGCTACAGGCGTTCTACTAATACTAAGAATAATTAAATGTTCACGGTACCGTGCATATACACGAGGAAAAAAAAAGGTACTATTATGGCTTAATAGTTTTCAAACATTGTGAGACCCTTGCCCTTCATAGGGAATCAGGGAAGGACCTTGATACTGGTAAAGGAATCACGATTCCCAGAACTGCAGCTGTCCAGGAGTTGTATTACAACCAGTTGCTTTAAAATTCCTCGGGCACTGTAATATTCCCTTAATAATAATAATCGTTTTAAAATGATAATAAACTTATTAATAAACGTTTTAAAATAATGATAAACATAAACGTATTAAAATGAAATTTATAGTAAAATTAATAATTATAATAAAATAAAAAAATGTAAAATTAACATAATAATAATAATAATAATAATAATAATAATAATAATAATAATAATAATAATAATAATAATAATAATAATAATAGTTTGAACCATGGTCTGAACCTTCAGTAAGGTTCCTTATATTCAGTTCTGGCACTAGAAATATATTTAAAATGAAGACTTCATAGGTTTAAACGAGTCATTTTACTTTTTATCTTGCACCTTTTTATATTAGGTTTTTGTGACGGTGGGTATTTTTATATTATCTCTCAATTTTCGAAATAAATATTAATAATAAAAAAGTAATATGTGCAAACAAAATCAATTTAGTGAACATATAACAAATAATTTAATATTGCTAAAATAATAATAATAATAATAATAATAATAATAATAATAATAATAATAATAATAATAATAATAATAATAATAATAATAATGAACGTTGAGAGAAAAGTAATTATAAAGTAAATTCACAAAATGCAATCGCTGCAGATTATGTTTTGCATCTTCTATGAATATATTAAGTCTACCGTCCCTTCTCTCTCTTTCTCTCTCTCTCTCTCTCTCTCTCTCTCTCAGATATTCTGAGTTAGCTACTACTGTTGTTTTAGTTGTCGCTTTTCCCTCGTTATACCAGTATGAATTTCTTTCATTTTAATTTTCTCTTTCAAGCATTTTATCTCCTCTGTGTCATCCTCATTTTTTATCTTTTCCTGTCCTAAATCCTCTCTTATCTGTATTGTATTACCTTGCTTTTTTTAGTGTTTTCTCTATTGTATTGAATTTTTAATTACTTTCCATTTCAATTTTAAAAGTAAAATTTTTCCTTATCTCATTTTTCAGTCTTTTCTTCCTCCCCTATTCTGATTTCTTCCAGTTTTGTCAGTCTTCTCATTCCTCCGCTAATTTTTTTTCTTCCTGGTATAAATGTATAGTTTCTCTTGATCTATTGTTCTCTGACATTCCGTATCAAATGATGTATCTTTAAATACATCTAATAACTTCTCGTGACACCAGTGTTTTTTCAAATTAATTGACTATAAATAATTAGAAACGTCTTTTCTCCAAACTGTGTGTGTGTGTGTCTTGACCAGAGAAAAGCTTAGGGTGCTCTTCCTGATGGACAGTCAATTTGTTTCGGCCAGTGAGAGTATAGACAGGTGGTCGCTTCTACCAGGTGGGTACTCTCTCCTTTTTTTTTTTTTAACACATGGTTTTACAAGGTAAGATTAAGTTTCCTAACTTTATTTAAAAGCTAAGAGCTGTTTCCTATATCAGCTCATTTAACTTTATATTGTTATGAGACATACAAAAAATGGAACAGGATGAAGTTGGAGCCTTCTTTGGGCCAGCAATTTCAGTTGATCAACTGACTATTTCACTGATATCATTATTCAGTACAAATATGTTCCAGACTCGAGTCATCCTAGGAGTAAATGATCTCAGATGTAGCGATGTTCTGGAAAAGGGTACAGTCAGAGTGTAGTTGCTGCTTGCTGCCCGTCTTGTTGTGTAGAAGTTCACTTCTCATTTTCCTCGGAGTTGAGCCAAATGTGATACTTTAACAATATTGACCTTGTACAGGCGAGAGATGAGGCGTCTTGTTCTATTCTCCACTCTGTCAAGAAGTCGCAGATGAGATGGAGGGCAGGCAATCCAAGGAATTGGAGCATACTCAAGGTGTGAGCGCAGTTGTGCCTTGTATAGTCTTGCAGCCTCTATTGTCGAACAGAGAAAAGATACATCTAAGTGCTCTAAGCTTCCTGGCCGCCTTTTTTGCGAGATTTACTACGTGGTTCTTCATAATCGCTTTGGAATCAAATTTCACCCCAAGGATATAAACCTTGTCCCCGTGTCCCATCACTCTCCCATTCATTCTTACCACTGCTCTAGTATTACCAGAATGGTGCCTAAATACCATCGTCATTTGTGTTTACTAAGAAGCAAATGTAGCTTGCCAACGTTGTCCCCAGGTTGTTGTAGCTGTAAGCTGGTGATTGATGTAATCGAGAGCAGCTGGCATTTCCTCCCTTGATTATGTAAATGTTAGAGTACAGTCATCTGCATATGCATGTGATTCTGGGAAGCCTTGAAAAAAGTTATTGATGTAGACATTCTTTAACATGGCCCAAATATGCTTCCCTGTGGAACACTGGCACAAATAATGTAGGTGTTGGAGCAATGATGTCAGTTGTATGTTAGGTGAAGGAGGGAGCTAACAGATCCAAATGATTGCTTCGTTGTTGGGTAATGGATTTGATCCCTGTACAGTGGCCGAAGATGTTGCACCGGAATTTACAAATACGGTGTGAATTCCAGGCCTTATCAATAGTGTCAGCATTAGCTGAGCAACCTATGTCACATGATGTATACCTGTTTTGATTATTTACTGTAATGTGAAGTCACTCTAATGATTTTAGAAGCTCAACTAGTTATTTTTTTTGGTGAATTAGCTGCAGCCTTACAACACAGCCCAGTAGATTAGTGTTGTTTATTCGAGCGGGGTCTCTGAGGTACCTTTAATACTTCTGTGGCGTCAGGTTCGTTTCTGGCACCTATGTCACAGGTTCTTGGATATCTTTTAAGCTCCTGAGTCACCTGGCTGCAGTGGAAAACTGCTCCTATCGCGTGGTCTGTGCGACAGTAATTGGAAGACGAGGTCTCCAGGCACTTAAGATGTGCCAGGCCTCTTGTTGTGTGATTACAAACACTGTAGTAAGTTGTGGGATAGTAACCAGAGAGTGAAGTTAATTTTTCTTTTTCAAGATTACGGTAAATTTGTGTGGGAGTGTGTGGCAAGTTTGTGTGTGTGTGTGTGTGTGTGTGTGTGTGTGTGTGTGTGTGTGTGGTGATCTGCCGGGAGGAGTGTAGCTTCACACGCTCATAACATAATAAGTATGTGAATGTTATAGTCTCTCTCTCTCTCTCTCTCTCTCTCTCTCTCTCTCTCTCTCTCTCTCTCTCTCTTTTCTCATCTCCTCACTCCACTTCCCAAGCCTCATAACTCTCGCAAAAATTACCTTGCAGGATTAAACCTTAAAATAAAGTGAAGCTCCATACGTGTTGAGCGAGACGAGTGAATGAGATAAGTGAATACCGAAGAAAAAAAAAAGATATAGGTGGCAGAGGAGATACTGGTAGATGTAACTGGTATAGAATTAATTGAATATATTATGTCAACGCTTGATTAAATAATGAACCTGAAAAACTGTAGAGAGAGAGAGAGAGAGAGAGAGAGAGAGAGAGAGAGAGAGAGAGAGAGAGAGAGAGAGAGAGAGAGAGAGAGAGAAGAGAATGAATTTTAACATAAAAGTGACGGAGAAAAAAAACGGGTAAGGACACTCAATGATATACCTTCTTTATATAAAGAAAATTTAACATTTTCTCTTTAACACACACACACACACACACACACACACACACACACACACACACACACACACACACACACACACACACACACACACACACACACACACACACACACATGTAGGAATGGTAAAATACCAAAAATAGTGTTTACGAGAATCGTCAGACCAAAATTGGAATACGCGGCAGCGGTATGTGGCCGCCGAAAAAAAAAAAGGAGAGAAAATGGAAACGGTCCAGTCACATACTATAAAAGGTTTCCAGAGCAAAAACAAAAATTATGAGTTAGTAAAAGGCACTGAAAACACTAAAAATATCCTCGCTGGCTGATAGCCGTCATGATAACCACACAAAATCATTACTGAATATGAGAAAAGATGAAAACATGGAAAAATACCCTTGCTGGATGGAGGAGAGAGAGAAAGAGAGAGAGAGAGAGAGAGAGAGAGAGAGAGAGAGAGAGAGAGAGAGAGAGAGAGAGAGAGAGAGAGAGAGAGAGAGAGAGAGAGAGAGAGAGAGAGAGAAAGAGAGCTTGTCAAAGTTAGGAATCCTTAACTTGTAATTAGCTTGTCAATAAAGCCAGGAATCCTTAACCTAACCTTGTCAAACCCTGTGTAAAAGAGAGAGAGAGAGAGAGACACAGAGAGAGAGACAAAAATAATTTTTTTTTGTTTTTGATTCCAGGGGTTGGAGCCACCCACTTGAATTAAGCCTGATTAAATGTCATTTCCCCCCCCCCCTCAGGAGCTGTACGATCCTCAACGAGCTTTGCGACTGTGACTATAACGATAATTAAAATACAAAATATTTTCAAAGAATTACATATATTATATATGGCACCATCAGCAGGTTACAATAATAAACTTAACAAAAAGAGGACAAGACAGTTTTTATATCAATATATTTTTTTTTTTTTTGAGTTTGTATTTTTGCTTCATATTTGCCTTCTTATGGCTATGGAAGCCACGTTTAAAGCCTTTGTGTTTTGTGTCTATTACAGCATAACCGATTTCAAGGCTTATGGAAGGCTTTTGATTCATTTAATTGAAGCTTTATGTCGTATTAAATAAGCCAAACTTGCCGAATAGGCCGAATTCCTTTAAGTAAATTCCCCCCCCCCCACACACCAAAAAAAATTGCAAATTTATAGTTTTTTTTTTTATTTTAAACGATATAACGATTTTTTTTTTGTTTTGGACCGGAACTAGCTTTTATTTTTAGCTAAATTCTGCTATATATGTCGTGCCGAATACGTAAAACTGGTCAGTTAGCAAGAACTCATTTAAAATTAAGTCCTTTCTAAAATTTTCTCTTATACATTTATTATTATTATTATTATATATATATATATATATATATATATATATATATATATATATATATATATATATATATATATATATATATATATATATATATATATATATATATATATATATATATATATATATATATATATATGTATATATATATATATATATATATATATATATATATATATATATATATATATATATATATATATATATATATATATATATATATATATATACACTATTCTGGGTCCTCTAGCGACTGAATAATGAAAGGTTTGATTCAAGAAAGTTCCTTCTGTCAATATCCCTTGGAACTAAGAATGATTATGGCTGGAACAGTAAGCCGACTATTGCTTTCGTTAAGTGAAGCATCGTCGTAAATAAAGGCTTATTCTAAATTACAGGATTTTGCATGCTAGAAATACGTATACAATCAGTATACAAATATAGTATACAGTATAGAAATACGTATACAATCAGTAAATTAATTTAAAACGGAAATGGCATCTTATGCAAAATCTTGACCAAAGATATTTCCCTGTCACGTAATATGGGAAATCACACAACAGTGAAGCAGGTGACAAAAATGAGGAATGGAGGTGGAAATTACGCATTCGACGTGGAATTCTCATAAGGAATGACTGGGCAGTTACCATGAGCCTAATAGAAGCCATTTTCACATATGGAAGGATAAGCACGAGAGATGGAAGGCGGGACCACCGCCCTATATGGATTCACCGTCCTATATGGAACCACCGCCCTATATGGATCCACCGCCAGAGATGGAACCACCGCCAGAGATGGAACCACCGCCAGAGATGGAACCACCGCCAGAGATGGAACCACCGCCCGAGATGGAACCACCGCCCGAGATGGAACCACCGCCCGAGATGGAACCACCGCCAGAGATGGAACCACCGCCAGAGATGGAACCACCTCCCTATATGGATCCACCGCCCGAGATGGAACCACCGCCCGAGATGGAACCACCACCCGAGATGGAACCACCACCCGAGATGGAACCACCGCCCGAGATGGAACCACCGCCCGAGATGGAACCACCGCCCGAGATGGAACCACCGCTAGAGATGGAACCACCGCCACAGAAGGAACCACCGCCCGAGATGGAAGGCAGGACTACCGCCCGAGATGGAAGGCAGGACCACCGCCCGAGATGGAAGGCAGGACCACCGCCCGAGATGGAAGGCAGGACCACCGCCCGAGATGGAAGGCAGGACCACCGCCCGAGATGGAAGGCTGGACCACCGCCCGAGATGGAAGGCAGGACCACCGCCCGAGATGGAAGGCAGGACCACCGCCCGAGATGGAGGGCAGGACCACCGCCAGAGATGGAAGGCAGGACCACCGCCAGAGATGTAAGGCAGGACCACCGCCAGAGATGAAAGGATCACCGCCAATAGAGATGACTGGAAGGAAAAATCAATGGTACCTCTCAAGCACTGCAACGAAAAGTGAGAAAGAGAAGAGATTCCAATTGAAATTTCTCACGTCCAAAGCATCAGGAGCCGATGAGATATTACCGAATATATTGTACATGAATGGTATAAAATACTGACAAGATGAATTAAGGCACGTTTTGGTATCTTTATTTGTAGACGTTTCGCCATCCAGTGGCTTCGTCAGTATAATACAAGGACATAACGTGACGAACTACTTACAAAAGATGAGTTAATCAGTCCCTCAGTCTTGAATCTGGTGAAGAGCACCGTAATGTTGAAGAAATTCTTTAAGATTCCGATGATCTTGACCATCTCCAAGGCTGAGGGAGGGACTGATCACCTCATCTTTTGTATATAGGTCTTCATTATGTCCTTGTTTTGTACTGATAAAGCCACTGGATGGAGAAACGTCTACAAATAAAGTTACCCAGATGTTGCACAAAACAAAAGTTACCAAAATTAGTCAAATAAAAGAGCGCTAAGCCCGTATGAGTTAAAAGCTACCTAAGATCTTCAAGGAGACTCTCCAATTCACAAAAAAAAAGGCAAATAAAATGCCAGTGTTTTGGAAAATGGCTTTGAATTATAGATCAATGTCCCTAATAAGAGCAGTGTAAAATATTATAGCGGATTAAAAGAAAAAGTTATCGAGAATTTAGAAAAAACAGAATTTAACCTGAGAGAGACCAAGACAAGAGGGAAACGTCATTATTTTGTAATATTTATGTAAAACGCTGAAACCGTGTGGGGGCTGGAGGCTCGATCCACCTTTTGCTGATAGCGAGGCAATAGCTGTCAGCCAGGCTGTCCTCCAAGACACGTTAGGGAATATTTCAGTGTTAGGAAAGTAGAAAGGGAGACAATGGAGGATAAAACAATTGAAGAAAGCTCGAATAAATATGAGATTGTTCAGAAGACGTACATTGCAGAACAAACAACTGAACGTTTCGCTCAGTGATGAAGATCTACATAGGGCGAAACGTCGTCACAATGAATGCTTTCTCCTCAGCAAGTCTTTTCTTCACTTGTAAAGATAATACACAGTCTGAATCCACGAGGCTGATCACGTCAGAAAAAAAAAAAAGCTATGCAGAGGACCCAGGGGCTAGAGCTCAAAACCTGGAAACTGGTGCAGGTAAACGTACAAACATACACACTCGAAACAAATACATAGAGAACAGACTCCCCCTAACCCACAAACACATGAACAACACACACTCACCCAGACACACAAAAAAAGCATTATTTACATCCGTACCTTCCTCCGGTCGACCATTAGCTCAAAGGGAAAGTTTTTATGCCAATTAAGAGGAGGACGCTGTCAGCCTGAGAACTGTGGTAACAGGATGAACAGTTCTTTGTAACAACTGCACTGATGCACCTGTTCAAGGCAGCGGTAATTACCTACGATGGAGTTTTGAGAATGGCAGTGGGTATTGTTTTTGAAGTTTGTGGGGCGGGGGGGATGGGGGGGGGGTACGCGAAGGCGTATGCGCGTATTTATCTATGTTTATGTATTTGCTTTTTCTTAGGTTTGTATTTTTTTTATATTTACCTAATTACGGTTACAGGAGCCATGCTAAGATCTTGGTGTCTTTTCCCTTTTATAGTATTACCGATTTCCATCATTTTCATTCACTCGGTTTCTCCTGGAGTTCCTTTCACTCGTCACCTACTTCATTTGTAATGAACTCCGTCTTATCTTTTTTGTACAGCTTTTTCCGCAACTTAGAGTATATCGTATGTCTTCGTGTTGTAAATAGTGAATATCCTCGTGTTGTAAACAGTGGATATCCTCGTGTTGTAAACAGTGGATATCCTCGTGTTGTAAACAGTGGATATCCTCGTGTTGTAAACAGTGGATATCCTCGTGTTGTAAACAGTGGATATCCTCGTGTTGTAAACAGTGGATATCCTCGTGTTGTAAACATTGAATATCCTCGTGTTGTAAACATTGGATATCCTCGTGTTGTAAACATTGGATATCCTCGTGTTGTAAACACTGGATATCCTCGCGTTGTAAACATTGGATATCCTCGTGTTGTAAACAGTGGATATCCTCGTGTTGTAAACAGTGGATATCCTCGTGTTGTAAACAGTGGATATCCTCGCGTTGTAAACATTGGATATCCTCGTGTTGTAAACACTGGATATCCTCGTGTTGTAAACAGTGGATATCCTCGCGTTGTAAACATTGGATATCCTCGTGTTGTAAACACTGGATACCCTCGTGTTGTAAACAGTGGATATCCTCGTGTTGTAAACACTGGATATCCTCGTGTTGTAAACAGTGGATATCCTCGTGTTGTAAACACTGGATATCCTCGTGTTGTAAACACTGGATATCCTCGTGTTGTAAACACTGGATATCCTCGTGTTGTAAACACTGGATATCCTCGTGTTGTAAACACTGGATATCCTCGTGTTGTAAACACTTTATATCCTCGTGTTGTAAACACTGGATATCCTCGTGTTGTAAACACTGGATATCCTCGTGTTGTAAACACTGGATATCCTCGTGTTGTAAACACTGGATATCCTCGTGTTGTAAACAGAGCTACTCCTGCAGATTATTTGTCCCTTGTCACTAAAATCTCTCGTAAATTTATTTTGTAATAAATCTTCATTTAGTTATTAATGATGGTAAATTTAGTTTATTCAGTCTTGTTTCATTGCTCATATATTCCCTACTTGTCGGGTCCATTTTTCTGCATGTCTGTGGATTATTATTATTACTAGTAGTAGTAATATTATGATTATAATCATCTCTTTGAATTGATGAACTTGCAAGGATTATAGGGTACCTGTTGAAGGAGACGTAATCATGTTCGCTTTGAAGAATGGAAAGGTAGCTTCAGTTCCATGAATCAAGAGCTGTTCCCACACAAGGCATCATTCCTTTTCACCCTTTTGAAAGGTATGACTGTGTAACTCGTTCTGTTTCATTAGTATATTTACGCAGAAGTAGAATATTTCTTAACATCAATAGACTCGTCAGTTTTTTTCACCTTCTTTCTACATCATCTTAAATTTCACGTAAAGTCAGTTTTTGTCTACTCGTTATCTGGCACATACTGATCATATCTCACCTGACTCTAGAGTGACGTAAGTTTTAGTGAAGTGTGTTTCATCTGAAGACTAGTTTAGCTGTGAAATTCTCTAAAATACGGAAAATAATACAGCGAAACAAAAAAAATATTCATTCCAGTACTAAACGGGGAATAATCTAATTTGATCTTTCCCTGAGCCTTCATACACGATTGTTTTTCTCATTTTTTCTCTCCCCCTCTCCGTTTTTCCTTTCTGTCTGTCTCTTGTCTCTGTCTCATGTCTCAGTCTCTTGTCTGTCTCTCTCTCTCTCTCTCCGTCTCTCTCTCTCCGTCTCTCTCTCTCTCTCTCACACCCTCCCTCACGTCTTCCAACCCATAATTATACACCATCTCCCAGAGTGCTTTCATACCCTTGCATAACTTCCAGACCATAAATCTTGCCGAGCGAGTCAAATATCCTCAAGATAAAACTTGGCGGCGCGCGGCGTCAGGTGTGCCATGGTCGTGCCTAACACATGTCATCAACTCTGCTCTCATTACTCTCTTGCAGGTGTTCAAAAAGCTGTGTTCATCAGCTCTCTTAAACAGCTGTGTTCAACTGCTGTCCCAGCTTTGCAAGCAGTTTATTCTTGGCTGTCAATAATCATTGGAACCGATGAACCCAGAGAACCAATATGGAAAAAATAACTCGAGAAAATAAAGTTGACAGGTGTCGTTGGGGGACGGAAACACGACATTAGCAGAATCTGTTTATTTCGATTTTTGAAGATCTCTTTTGAAGAGGACCTCAGTTGGAGGTCGAAATGGCTTCTTATTTCGTGTTTCAGCTCCCTAAGGGATGCATCCAGTCATTGATAAGAGTCATAATATTGATATTTCACATAGATGTTGTCTGCTTCGTGCTGACACGAAGGCCATTATCAAAAGCATAATTCCAGAGTATGCGTTAGTCCTCTTGCCTTCTGTTTTGTCTCCATATTTGCTCGGTTAAGAGTATTAACTATTTTTTGTGTGTATTTATTCCAATGTTAATTGTATATAAATACAAAGAATTTGGTATAATAAAAAGAACTGATTAAGACGTATGAGATAATCGGAGGAAACATAATCACAGCGTACAAGATACTCGAAGACATTGAAAGAACATTGGAGGAAAGAAAAACGAAAATATGCAACACACACACAACGGTTTGTCCTTCGACATTTAAAATACTGACATTTAAAATACTAGCATTTAACGTACTAACAATTAAAATACTGACATTTAAAATACTAACATTTAAAATACTGGCATTTAAAATACTGGCATTTAAAATACTGGCATTTAAAATACCGAGAGGAATTGACAAGGTGAATAGGAACAGGATGTTTCAGAGATGGGACACAGTAACAAGGGGTCACAGCTGGAAGTTGAAATCCCAGATGAGTCACAGATGTTAGGAAGTATTTCTTCAGTCATAGAGTTGTCAGGAAGTGAAACAATCTGGAGAGTGATGTAGTGAAGGCAGGAACCATACATAGCTTTAAGAAGAGATACGATAAAGCTTGTGAAGCAGGGAGAGAGTGGACCTAGTAGCGACCAGCGAAAAGACGGAGCCAAGAGCCGAATCGACCCCTGCAACCACAAAAAGATGAGTACACACACAAAAGTAACCATATAAATAGAATCACTGATCAGTTCGTGTTTCAGATCCTTGAAATCTTCATTTATTCCGGAACAGCAGAAGAAAATATCAGGACAAATTAATGGGGAGTGATAAAAGCTATAATCCCATCTAACTGAATACCTTGATAATACCTAATGACTAGAAATTAAAAAAGGCATAATGGGAGCTGCGATTTTCTCTTCCCGAAAGCAGGAAAGATTTTATCACTCTTAACGGTGGCACTAATGGTGGTAGGTTGTTGAGTTAATTTGATTTAAGATTTTTTTATTTAATATTTTCAGTGTAAATCATATCGCTGCATTTAAAATATTCCCAGTTAAATAAAAATAAAAGTTTATAATATATTGCTTTCATCAACCTGAGTTATTGCCTGACTTATTATAATCACGTCAGAGAGATTGCAATTTCGTGAAGATTTTGTTCGTTGAGTTTTCCTTTTGTCGGGGAGGAGATAAAACAGGGAGTTATGGTTCTATCCACCGTCTCTGCTTAGAACTCGCATCTTTTCTTGGTTGTCAGCATTGTGCCTTGTGTGGATAATATCAACTTATTGGTATGTTTGTCTAGTTTTTAAGGTTTTCTTATAGTTTGCTGATGCTTTGTATTTTACATGTTATGGTTGGTACATTGTTTTATTCAAGTCCAGAAATGAATCATAATGATTGATTTGTCACCGAAACCCTAGTTCCGTTGTGGTTCTCTACCAGTAGACTGGTCTAAGATGGGCGAAGTAAATCACACACACACACACACACACACACACACACACACACACACACACACACACACACACACACACACACACATACATATACAAACACACACATACACAAGAAAAAAAACATGAGGGAAAGGATGTAGTACGAGTTTTGAGGACTCTCTTAAAAACTCGACTCACGAAATCGTAATGACACGATTACAAACCATACCACGGGTGGGATAGAACCCGCGGTCAGAGAGTCATAAAACTCCAGACGAAAAGATTTTCATTGGGTGCTGAAAAGGGAATGTATCAGGGTTTATCGCTAAATCCTAAGTGGAATGGAAGGTAATCGGGTTTAATCCTTTACTCAAAAGCCTCTCATCATGAAGGTAAACCCCTTAATGAACCAGCCACCAAATTGCCAGGGATAATACAGTGAAACTCAACCGAGTTTGTCATTGACAGGAACATCACAGAATGCCTAATTAGACATGAAATACATTATATATTCCATACCGGCCAGGAATGCATGAACTGGGCGCCTTCATTATGCACAACATTGCCTGCTACTTCGGTAATGATGCCTGTTTCTCCCTTCTCCCCCTCATGCTCGCGTTGGCAAACCCAACAGTTCTGTTTGCTTAATGGAAGAACACCATCTGTGTTGCTCTCTATTCTTATTATATATCAGCCTATTTGGTTATACATCTCTCTTAGTTAACTGTGTATCAAAGGCTTCATATTTTGACGTGACAGACACCTCACGCAGTCATATCACTATTGAGGAAGAGAGAGAGAGACAGACAGACACAGAGAGAGAGACAGACAGACACAGAGAGAGACAAAGACAGAACACATTGCATCTAAATAAATCAAACCTTTCTCGTTAGTTAAAGTTGGAAATCGGATAAGTAATCGCCTATAACATGTATCAATTTATAATAATCTCAAAATTTTCACTCCCTATATTATATAATACCAGGCAATTATAAATATTAATTGACCATTTCAGCTGCACAAAATGGAATCAATATTATCTAGCCACTCAAAATTAATAATCTATCAGCCAGAGCAAACATTTCACTGAAAATTCCCAATAAAAATCCTGCTTAATTATAATTCCTTCGGTATCCCTTTCAACGTGTAATTCACCTGGTTTATTTAAACTAGGAATATTGCTGATATATTCCTTAATTAAAACTGTTCAATGGATGTGGTAAATGGTGTAGAAATCTGACAGCTTGAAGAATAAGACACTTTTGCAACATTTTGGAATCTTTATTGAGAAAACGTTTCGCCAGCCAGTGGCTTCATCAGTCCAATATAAAGAAAGGTGGAAATAGAGGAGTTTGAGGTAATAAGTCCCTCAGGATTGATTACCTCAAACTACTCCTGTATTTCCACCATTCTTTGTATTGGACTGATGAAGCCACTGTGTGGCGAAACGTTTCCTCAATAAAGATTCCAAAATGTTGCAAAAGTGTCTCATTCTTCAGGTCGATGAATGTTAGACGTATTCCTCGTCGATGTGAAATTTCACAATTCGGATCATATTAAGAAAATAGACAGTGTGTATTGCGACGACGTTTTCATCTGTGCAAAAGCTCCACACACAGAGAAACATCGTTCAAACGAAAGCTTAGCCTGCAACGTGTTTTTCCTACATTGGCAGCACGTAGTTTGAATTCACTTCTGATCATACAACCACACCACTAAGTAAAAACAGAAAGGTTAACTAAGGTTATGCAAATTTTTGATAGGCTAATTTTGAATTTTGTACAAAAAAATAACCCTGCACTTTAGCAGATAATTAAAAAAAAATACGCTGTTTAAAATAGCTTAATTTCCTTAGCCTCTCTTTACATAATTTACTTCATTTTCGTCTTGAAAAGCGAAGGAAAGCGGAGGTAGTCTACTGCATGTATCTTTCCAACTGCTCGAGGAGGATGACACAACACTGGTGAAGGGCTCTTGAACCCAGGAACTGGAGCAATCCTCCTTTTACTTGACCCAAAACCTTAATATTTCTCATTGAACACGTGCTATATAACCTTTACTGATTTTGCACTTCATATAATTAAAAAAAAAATTTTAACATGTCAACCATGTCCCACCGAGACAGGGCGACCCGATAAAAAGAAAGAGAATATTCCACCGTCACTCATTTAGTCACTGTCTTGCTAGAATCATGCTGACATCTCTGTTCAGATGGGTCTCGGAACTGCAGTATTCCCACCCATCCTTCAGAGTACACGCACTGTACTTCCCAAATCGTGAACTTAAGTTCGGCCAACTTTACAATAATTTCATAGCAAACCAACACAATGAAATATAGTTTTTTTTCGTTAGGTAACACAATGAAATATAGTTTTTTTTCGTTAGGTTCAGAATGATTTTTGCAAAATAATTGGATACACAAATTTTCGCTTGCCTTTTCCGGCAAGAGCGTTGCTATTTAAGCTATAATCGCAAGTTTTACCTATTCGGCACGACACACACACACACACACACAAACACACACATATATATATATATTATATATTATATATATATATATATATATATATATATATATATATATATATATATATATATATATATATATATATATATATATATATATATGCATTCCTCTTGTAAATGATTTCAATCTTCAATGGCTGAAGTATCTCATAAAAGGAAATGCAATGTTGAGTAACTGTCCACCAAAAATGCCCACCAGGGGAGTGGGTGGTGCACCCACCTGCACTGCCAACCAGGGGAGTGGGTGGTGCACCCACCTGCACTGCCAACCAGGGGAGTGGGTGGTGCACCCACCTGCACTGCCAACCAGGGGAGTGGGTGGTGCACCCACCTGCACTGCCAACCAGGGGAGTGGGTGGTGCACCCACCTGCACTGCCAACCAGGGGAGTGGGTGGTGCACCCACCTGCACTGCCAACCAGGGGAGTGGGTGGTGCACCCACCTGCACTGCCAACCAGGGGAGTGGGTGGTGCACCCACCTGCACTGCCAACCAGGGGAGTGGGTGGTGCACCCACCTGCACTGCCAACCAGGGGAGTGGGTGGTGCACCCACCTGCACTGCCAACCAGGGGAGTGGGTGGTGCACCCACCTGCACTGCCAACCAGGGGAGTGGGTGGTGCATCCACCTGCACTGCCAACCAGGGGAGTGGGTGGTGCACCCACCTGCACTGGCAACCAGGGGAGTGGGTGGTGCATCCACCTGCACTGCCAACCAGGGGAGTGGGTGGTGCACCCACCTGCACTGCCAACCAGGGGAGTGGGTGGTGCACCCACCTGCACTGCCAACCAGGGGAGTGGGTGGTGCACCCACCTGCACTGGCAACCAGGGGAGTGGGTGGGGCACCCACCTGCACTGGCAACCAGGGGAGTGGGTGGTGCACCCACCTGCACTGCCGACCAGGGGAGTGGGTGGGGCACCCACCTGCACTGCCAACCAGGGGAGTGGGTGGGGCACCCACCTGCACCGCCTACCAGGGGAGTGGGTGGTGCACCCACCTCAACTGCCAACCAGGGGAGTGAGTGGTGCACTCACCTCCACTGCCAACCAGGGGAGTGGATGGCGCACCCACCTGCACCGCCTACCAGGGGAGTGGGTGGCGCAATTAGGCGAACTCTGTAGGTTACACGTAAACTAATTAACCCAAAACAGACAATTAGTGAATTCAAATTATATTGATATACCAGCCAGACGGCTGTTCCTAATAATAAAAATAATTGTAATTATATTAATAATAAAAGCTTGTAGAATACTTAGAATCTACTGAAGGCATCTTGATCCTAGGAATAGGAGCCGCCTTCCTCTTCCATACCTCCTCTTTCCCTGAGGCTGTTTGACCCCTACGGGTTTAGCACGTTAAAATGAAAATTATAGTCTTTGAAGGCTGCGCTGTATAACCCTTGAGGTTTAGCGCTTCTTTTGCTTATAATATTAATAATTGTAATAATATTGTTTGAACTAAAATCTACACCTACGCATTTTGGCGTGTGATGATTTGCTCCGTTTCTAGTGTTTTGCTGAGAGCGTGCACTAACAGCCTAACTGATAGGAAAGCAAGCCGTGAGTATCGAACTGTGGATGGTCTCAACCATTCCTTGCATTGAATGTCTCGTACGATTATTATATTTACCGGCACGAACTGCTTGATTTGTTCCAGACGTTGGTACACCGCCTTCTAGCTAGCGATGTGGATGTTTAATTACGGTGAGACAAGAGAAAGGGGAATAATAATGATGATACGAAATGTAGGAAAAGAGAGGAGGAGGAGGAGGAGGAGCAGGTGACAGACGAGGATGGGAGAAGGTAATAAGGAGGAGAAAAATATTAAGGAAAATAAAGATGAGAGTGAGGAAGCTGATACATAACAAGAAAACGGGAATAACAGGTGTAAGAGATTACGAACCATAAATAGTAGTAACGCAAAGAAATGCAATAGGGTGAGACGACAGAGATAAATATGTATTAAATAATGCGGAAGAGATAACGAGATGGAGAAAGGAGAGATAAATATTAAATAAAGCAGAAGAGGAAGAGGGGAAGAAAGGGGTGAGTGTGATAATGATAACACAAGTACAAAGCGAGAGCCAGAGATTACCAAGGGGACGAATACAATATTGAAAATTAAAATCGTACTTTGAAAATATTAGTTACCAAGTATGAAGTAATATATATATATATATATATATATATATATATATATATATATATATATATATATATATATATATATATATATATATATGCAATAAGACCACAGTAAACAGGTGATTTCAGAATATGCAAAACAACCACTGTGAAAGAATAGAGAAATTCCAAGGGCTTTCGTGACTACTCACATTATCATTGTTCCTTGATAATGTGAGTAGTCACGAACGCGCTGGTAATTTCTCTATTCTTTCACAGTGGTTGTTTTGCGCACACACACACACACACACACACACACACACACACACACACACACACACACACACACACACACACACACACACACACACACACACACGCACACACACACACACACACACACACACACACACACACACACATACACACACACACACACACACACACACATATATATATATATATATATATATATATATATATATATATATATATATATATATATATATATTATTTTTTTATTATCACACCGGCCGATTCCCACCAAGGCAGGGTGGCCCGAAAAAGAAAAACTTTCACCATCATTCACTCCATCACTGTCTTGCCAGAAGGGTACTTTACACTACAGTTTTTAAACTGCAACATTAACACCCCTATTTCATAGTGCAGGCACTTTTCATAGTGCAGGCACATCTCCAGGACTCAAGTCCGGCCTGCCGGTTTCCCTGAACCCCTTCATAAATGTTACTTTGCTCACACTCCAACAGCACGTCAAGTATTAAAAACCATTTGTCTCCATTCACTCCTATCAAACACGCTCACGCATGCCTGCTGGAAGTCCAAGCCCCTCGCACACAAAACCTCCCTTACCCCCTCCCTCCAACCTTTCCTAGGCCGACCCCTACCCCGCCTTCCTTCCCCTACAGACTGATACACTCTTGAAGTCACTCTGTTTCGCTCCATTCTCTCTACATGTCCGAACCACCTCAACAACCCTTCCTCAGCCCTCTGGACAACAGTTTTGGTAATCCCGCACCTCCTCCTAACTTCCAAACTACGAATTCTCTGCATTATATTCACACCACACATTGCCCTCAGACATGACATCTCCACTGCCTCCAGCCTTCTCCTCGCTGCAACATTCATCACCCATGCTTCACACCCATATAAGAGCGTTGGTAAAACTATACTCTCATACATTCCCCTCTTTGCCTCCAAGGGCAAAGTTCTTTGTCTCCACAGACTCCTAAGTGCACCACTCACCCTTTTCCCCTCATCAATTCTATGATTCACCTCATCTTTCATAGACCCATCCGCTGACACGTCCACTCCCAAATATCTGAATACATTCACCTCCTCCATACTCTCTCCCTCCAATCTGATATCCAATCTTTCATCACCTAATCTTTTTGTTATCCTCATAACCTTACTCTTTCCTGTATTCACTTTTAATTTTCTTCTTTGGCACACCCTACCAAATTCATCCACCAATCTCTGCAACTTCTCTTCAGAATCTCCCAAGAGCACAGTGTCATCAGCAAAGAGCAACTGTGACAACTCCCACTTTATGTGTGATTCTTTATCTTTTAACTCCACGCCTCTTGCCAAGACCCTCGCATTTACTTCTCTTACATCCTTGTCTAAGGCCTACTTTTACTGGGAAATAATTTCCCTCTTTCCTACATACTCTAACTTGAGCCTCACTATCCTCGTGAAAACTCTTCACTGCTTTCAGTAACCTACCTCCTACACCATACACCTGCAACATCTGCCACATTGCCCCCCTATCCACCCTGTCATACGCCTTTTCCAAATCCATAAATGCCACAAAGACCTCTTTAGCCTTATCTAAATACTGTTCACTTATATGTTTCACTGTAAACACCTGGTCCACACACCCCCTACCTTTCCTAAAGCCTCCTTGTTCATCTGCTATCCTATTCTCCGTCTTACTCTTAATTCTTTCAATAATAACTCTACCATACACTTTACCAGGTATACTCAACAGACTTATCCCCTATAATTTTTGCACTCTCTTTTGTCCCCTTTTCCTTTATACAAAGGAACTATGCATGCTCTCTGCCAATCCCTAGGTACCTTACCCTCTTCCATACATTTATTAAATAATTGCACCAACCACTCCAAAACTATATCCCCACCTGCTTTTAACATTTCTATCTTTATCCCATCAATCCCGGCTGCCTTACCCCCTTTCATTTTACCTACTGCCTCACGAACTTCCCCCACACTCACAACTGGCTCTTCCTCACTCCTACAAGATGTTATTCCTCCTTGCCCTATACACGAAATCACAGCTTCCCTATCTTCATCAACATTTAACAATTCCCCAAAATATTCCCTCCATCTTCCCAATACCTCTAACTCTCCATTTAATAACTCTCCTCTCCTATTTTTAACTGACAAATCCATTTGTTCTCTAGGTTTCCTTAACTTGTTAATCTCACTCCAAAACTTTTTCTTATTTTCAACAAAATTTGTTGATAACATCTCACCCACTCTCTCATTTGCTCTCTTTTTACATTGCTTCACCACTCTCTTAACCTCTCTCTTTTTCTCCATATACTCTTCAATCCTTGCATCACTTCTACTTCGTAAAAACTTCTCATATGCTAACTTTTTCTTCCTTACTACTCTCTTTACATCATCATTCCACCAATCGCTCCTCTTCCCTCCCGCACCCACTTTTCTGTAACTACAAACTTCTGCTGAACACTCTAACACTACATTTTTAAACCTATCCCATACCTCTTCGACCCCATTGCCTATGTTCTCATTAGCCCATCTATCCTCCAATAGCTGTTTATATCTTACCCTAACTGCCTCCTCTTTTAGTTTATAAACCTTCACCTCTCTCTTCCCTGATGCTTCTATTCTCCTTGTATCCCATCTACCTTTTACTCTCAGTGTAGCTACAACTAGAAAGTGATCTGATATATCTGTGGCCCCTCTATAAACATGTACATCCTGAAGTCTACTCAACAGTCTTTTATCTACCAATACATAATCCAACAAATTACTGTCATTTCGCCCTACATCATATCTTGTATACTTATTTATCCTCTTTTTCTTAAAATATGTATTACCTATAACTAAACCCCTTTCTATACAAAGTTCAATCAAAGGGCTCCTATTATCATTTACACCTGGCACTCCAAACTTACCTACCACACCCTCTCTAAAAGTTTCTCCTACTTTAGCATTCAGGTCCCCTACCACAATTACTCTCTCACTTGGTTCAAAGGCTCCTATACATTCATTTAACATCTCCCAAAATCTCTCTCTCTCCTCTACATTCCACTCTTCTCCAGGTGCATACACGCTTATTATGACCCACTTTTCGCATCCAACCTTTATTTTAATCCACATAATTCTTGAATTTACACATTCATATTCTCTTTTCTCCTTCCATAACTGATCCTTCAACATTACTGCTACCCCTTCCTTTGCTCTAACTCTCTCAGATACTTCAGATTTAATCCCATTTATTTCCCCCCACCGAAACTCCCCTATCCCCTTCAGCTTTGTTTCGCTTAGGGCCAGGACATCCAACTTCTTTTCATTCATAACATCAGCAATCATGTTTCTTGTCATCCGCACTACATCCACGCACATTCAAGCATCCCTGTTTTATAAAGTTTTTCTTCTTCTCTTTTTTAGTAAATGTCTACAGGAGAAAGGGTTACTAGCCCATTGCTCCCGGCATTTTAGTCGCCTCATACGACACGCATGGCTTACGGAGGAAAGATTATTTTCCATTTCCCCATTAACAATAGAAGAAATAAAGAAGAACAAGAGCTATTTAGAAAAAGGAGAAAAAACCTAGATGTATGTATGTACATATGCATGTGCGTGTCTGTGAAGTGTGACCAAAGTGTAAGTAGGAGTAGCAAGATATCCCTGTTATCTAGCGTGTATATATATATATATATATATATATATATATATATAATATATATGTATATATATAATATATATAATATATATATATATATTATAAGGAAAGCTAGGGAAATAGTACAGAACTGTTGCGAGACTTGGTTCTAAAATTACATATTTATTGAATGCAGTTTAAGCATATTGGTAATGAACCTAGATTTATTCAATCTCATTCTCTCTCTCTCTCTCTCTCTCTCTCTGTCTCTCTCTCTCTGTCTCTCTCTCTCTCTCTCTCTCTCTCTCTCTCTCTCTCTCTCTCTCTCTCTCTCTCTCTCTCTCTCTCTCTCTCTCTCCTTTCTCTTTCTCTCTCCTTTCTCTCTCTGTCTCTCTCCTTTCTCTCTCCCTCCTTTCTCTCTCTCTCCTTTCTCTCTCCTTTCTCTCTCCCTCTCCTCTCTCTCTCTCCCTCTCCTCTCTCTCTCCCTCTCCTCTCTCTCTCCCTCTCCTCTCTCTCTCCCTCTCCTCACTCTCTCTCATTACTATTCGCTATCTATCTCTCATTTTTTCCACAAACAAAATTCGTGATATTCTCAACCCGTCATGTAGTCCAGGTTCCAGCGGAACATAGGGGCATTAGGAGATAGGATTTACTTGTTAAATTGTGAATTTCAGAGGCGAATCCCTCAACGTGCATATATGTTGGAAATTTAATCACTATCAGCTTTTCCTAATTCTATGATAATTCCGAATAATTATTCTCTGAATTAGTGGACGTAGCTCAGAAAAATATTACAATATTAGATTGTAATTGATTTTGTCGAGTAGTTTTTATATAATTCAGTATCAAAATAATGAATTGCAATTTACAATTTAGGAGTTAACTTTTGAGACAGATACGCCTGAATAAAAGATTTTATTTTTTTTTCCTTATTTTCAACAGGTTGTTATATGCCCTAACATCATGCGATATACTCTATATAATTAAATTATGGTTGTGATATATAATTATATAGAGTATATCACGTGTTAGGGAATATTTGACGTTGGAATGAAACGTGAAGTGATTGATCACTAAATATGTGATGATCCTGAGAAGGGTACAGCTACAGCGAAGGGTGAAGAAATAACAGTTACCAGAACAAGCTACATTGAGGCATCGTTTCGTTCTGTGTAGAGATTTAATTATATTCCTAATACATGTTTGATCTTTTGTTCTCATAAGGCCTTTTTTTTTTAAATCATCTGAAGTTTTCCACCAAGGTAGGGTGACCCAAAGAAGAAAGCACATTAACCAACATTAGCTCAGCAGCCATATTTCCAGAAGCATGCAAATATTAGTTACATGGGCTTTCGACTGCAACACTTTCACTCCTCTAAAGTGCAAGCACTGTCCTTCCCTGTTAACCGGTTTCACTGAATCCCTTCATAAAAGTTACCCTGCTTACACTCCACAACATGACCCACTAAAAAAACACCTGTCTCCCTTCACTTTAACACGCTTACACAAATCTGGTGGATGTTCAAGCTCCTATAACTCAGAGCCTCTTGTACCCTTGTAATACTGCACACCAGATTTATGCTCCCTCTTCGTCAACCTATCCCTCTCCATCCTCTTTATGCTCAATCCACCTCAACAAACACTCCTCACCACTGAGTTGTATCCTTCGTCACCTTGCATCACCTTTTTAATTTATAAGCTCAGAACTCTGCATCGTATTCACACCAGAAATTACTTTCAAAAATGACATCTCCGTTGCCTCTAGCCATTTTCTCGCTGCAGAATTCAGAACCCATGCCTCACACCTATATAAAAGTATTGGTAACATTCCCTTCTTTTTTTTTTTTTTGCCTCCATTGATAAGCTGCTTCTTGTCCACATATCAACAGACCACTCATCTTTTTCCTTTTATCTATGTATGATTAAACTCCTCTTTCTCAGAACTATTTACTAACATATGCCCAAATATTTAAATACATTCACTTTATCCCTACTTCTTCCCTCCCTCATAATTCTTACTCTCTCTTCCTCTTGTCCCATCTTTCTTCGTACAGAGGAAATAAAATACTCAGCTAATCTTAAGGTACCTTTCCTTCTATAATTCACACACTGAACAAATGCATGAATTATTCATTATTCCCACTGTCTTTCGTCATTTGAATTTTAATATCAACAATTACAACATATTTTCTCACGTCTAATATTTTTTTAACTTTCACTCTACCTCCTTCTCACTCAACACTTTATTTATTCTAATATCACTACCTAAATTAAATAAGTATATTTCATCATTTTTCACATGCTTTATTAAAAAATATTCTGTCGTCTTTTTATTTCTCACTCTCATACTGTGTAGCCATATCTTCTCTTGTACATCTCCTTTCTCTATTTGTTTCACTTTCCTTGCTTCTCCCACTTCTTTTCTTCTCTTCATGTCTAGCTCTTTCCTTGCTGTTTCTTGGCCCTCATGTCTTTCCTGCCTTGGTAAATAAAATATATTTGCCGTCACACAGTGGCTGCTGTGGGAGGCGAGGCAGCCAAGAACTCCATTACCATATTGTAGTGGTAAAGTCAGCTCCATCACCCTGGGCATCAGTGTCACACCACTCAGTCATTCTGCCAAACACTGATTACCCTCGACCAATTGACCGTTTGACTGCCACTCATGTGGGGAGAAACCAAGTATCACTTGACGGAACAGAAACTTGGGTGCCAAAGACTATGTTGAGTGCCACTTGACTGGATGGAAATTGAGGACCACTTGGCTGGGACGAGTGTTACTTGACAGTACAGTTATTGATCACAAGCTCTTCAGGAATGGGGGCAGAAATGTGCCTTGATGCTGGGTGAAGGGATCTTGATCTAAGGGATTTGAAGTGCACTTTCTCTTCTTGCTTAGAACAAAACTACCTGCCCATTCCCCAGGTAATATGTGGTTCTGACGGACTTAGCGCTTACCCGTAGATATATTTTTCTATTCCTCGCAAGATCTACACTCAAGAGAACTAATAACAGTTAGTTCCTATTTACTCTGCTAGATTTTCAGTCAATGAACAGCAAATGTGATCTTTAAGGCAGCATTAATTTTTTTCTCCACCAATTATAATAAAAAAATGCTCAAATCTCTCACGTTTTCTCCTCTTAAAATGCATTTTATAAAGCAAAATTAATCTGAAACTGTGTTGTTTCTATTCAATGTAACATCAGTTTAGGTATTCTTTAATCCCTTAAATTAGGATTTAAAATAAACTCAATGCATTCACAGAGATTTATATTTCTCAGTGAATGTACCGCGTTAACAACTTCAGTAGACAAGAAGATAGGCAAGATGATGAATAAGACTCGCGTGCAACACCTGGGTATCTTTATCTGGGAGAGGCATTTCGCCCAACAAGGGCTTTATCAATCTAATACAGAGACATGAGAACACTTGCTGGATGTTGAAGCCCCTAGATTTTACTCTTTCCGTCCCTTCTAGGAAGACACCCCGCTACCCCTACCTACTTCGACCCAAAATTTATATATCCTCTAAGTCATCTATATCTGCTCCATGTTTTCTAAATATCCAAACTATAGATGTTTTTCTTTGATTTTGCACTTCCTGATGATGGAGTAACCTAACTACGAGGCTGGACGTTAATAAATATCTCAAGCAGTAGTGCTGCTTCTCATTACACATACTCCCTTTCTTACACACACACACACACGCATATATATATATATATATATATATATATATATATATATATATATATATATATATATATATATATATATATATATATATATATATTATATATATATATATATATATATATATATATATATATATATATATATATATATATATATATATATATATATATATAAATATATATATATATATATATATATATATATATATATATATATATATATATATTATATATATATATATATTATATATATATATATATATATATATATATATATATATATATATATATATATATATATATATATATATATATATATATATATATATATATATATATATATATATATATATATATATATTATATATATATATTTATTTATATATATATATATATATATAATATATATTTTATTTTTTTTTTTTATTATCACACCGGCCGATTCCCACCAAGGCAGGGTGGCCCGAAAAAGAAAAACTTTCACCATCATTCACTCCATCACTGTCTTGCCAGAAGGGTGCTTTACACTACAGTTTTTAAACTGCAACATTAACACCCCTCCTTCAGAGTGCAGGCACTGTACTTCCCATCTCCAGGACTCAAGTCCGGCCTGCCGGTTTCCCTGAATCCCTTCATAAATGTTACTTTGCTCACACTCCAACAGCACGTCAAGTATTAAAAACCATTTGTCTCCATTCACTCCTATCAAACACGCTCACGCATGCCTGCTGGAAGTCCAAGCCCCTCGCACACAAAACCTCCTTTACCCCCTCCCTCCAACCCGTCCTAGGCCGACCCCTACCCCGCCTTCCTTCCACTACAGACTGATACACTCTTGAAGTCATTCTGTTTCGCTCCATTCTCTCTACATGTCCGAACCACCTCAACAACCCTTCCTCAGCCCTCTGGACAACAGTTTTGGTAATCCCGCACCTCCTCCTAACTTCCAAACTACGAATTCTCTGCATTATATTCACACCACACATTGCCCTCAGACATGACATCTCCACTGCCTCCAGCCTTCTCCTCGCTGCAACATTCATCACCCACGCTTCACACCCATATAAGAGCGTTGGTAAAACTATA
The DNA here is from genome assembly GCF_038502225.1 of Cherax quadricarinatus. Lineage (NCBI taxonomy): Eukaryota > Metazoa > Arthropoda > Malacostraca > Decapoda > Parastacidae > Cherax > Cherax quadricarinatus. Next base: position 23,862,259 of record NC_091336.1, on the reverse strand, counting down.
CTCTCATACATTCCCCTCTTTGCCTCCAAGGACAAAGTTCTTTGTCTCCACAGACTCCTAAGTGCACCACTCACTCTTTTTCCCTCATCAATTCTATGATTCACCTCATCTTTCATAGACCCATCTGCTGACACGTCCACTCCCAAATATCTGAATACGTTCACCTCCTCCATACTCTCTCCCTCCAATCTGATATTCAATCTTTCATCACCTAATCTTTTTGTTATCCTCATAACCTTACTCTTTCCTGTATTCACCTTTAATTTTCTTCTTTTGCACACCCTACCAAATTCATCCACCAATCTCTGCAACTTCTCTTCAGAATCTCCCAAGAGCACAGTGTCATCAGCAAAGAGCAGCTGTGACAACTCCCACTTTGTGTGTGATTCTTTATCTTTTAACTCCACGCCTCTTGCCAAGACCCTCGCATTTACTTCTCTTACAACCCCATCTATAAATATATTAAACAACCACGGTGACATCACACATCCTTGTCTAAGGCCTACTTTTACTGGGAAAAAATTTCCCTCTTTCCTACATACTCTAACTTGAGCCTCACTATCCTCGTAAAAACTCTTCACTGCTTTCAGTAACCTACCTCCTACACCATACACTTGCAACATCTGCCACATTGCCCCCCTATCCACCCTGTCATACGCCTTTTCCAAATCCATAAATGCCACAAAGACCTCTTTAGCCTTATCTAAATACTGTTCACTTATATGTTTCACTGTAAACACCTGGTCCACACACCCCCTACCTTTCCTAAAGCCTCCTTGTTCATCTGCTATCCTATTCTCCGTCTTACTCTTAATTCTTTCAATTATAACTCTACCATACACTTTACCAGGTACACTCAACAGACTTATCCCCCTATAATTTTTGCACTCTCTTTTATCCCCTTTGCCTTTATACAAAGGAACTATGCATGCTCTCTGCCAATCCCTAGGTACCTTACCTTCTTCCATACATTTATTAAATAATTGCACCAACCACTCCAAAACTATATCCCCACCTGCTTTTAACATTTCTATCTTTATCCCATCAATCCCGGCTGCCTTACCCCCTTTCATTTTACCTACTGCCTCACGAACTTCCCCCACACTCACAACTGGCTCTTCCTCACTCCTACAAGATGTTATTCCTCCTTGCCCTATACACGAAATCACAGCTTCCCTATCTTCATCAACATTTAACAATTCCTCAAAATATTCCTTCCATCTTCCCAATACCTCTAACTCTCCATTTAATAACTCTCCTCTCCTATTTTTAACTGACAAATCCATTTGTTCTCTAGGCTTTCTTAACTTGTTAATCTCACTCCAAAACTTTTTCTTATTTTCAACAAAATTTGTTGATAACATCTCACCCACTCTCTCATTTGCTCTCTTTTTACATTGCTTCACCACTCTCTTAACTTCTCTCTTTTTCTCCATATACTCTTCCCTCCTTGCATCACTTCTACTTTGTAAAAACTTCTCATATGCTAACTTTTTCTCCCTTACTACTCTCTTTACATCATCATTCCACCAATCGCTCCTCTTCCCTCCTGCACCCACTTTCCTGTAACCACAAACTTCTGCTGAACACTCTAACACTACATTTTTAAACCTACCCCATACCTCTTCGACCCCATTGCCTATGCTCTCATTAGCCCATCTATCCTCCAATAGCTGTTTATATCTTACCCTAACTGCCTCCTCTTTTAGTTTATAAACCTTCACCTCTCTCTTCCCTGATGCTTCTATTCTCCTTGTATCCCATCTACCTTTTACTCTCAGTGTAGCTACAACTAGAAAGTGATCTGATATATCTGTGGCCCCTCTATAAACATGTACATCCTGAAGTCTACTCAACAGTCTTTTATCTACCAATACATAATCCAACAAACTACTGTCATTTCGCCCTACATCATATCGTGTATACTTATTTATCCTCTTTTTCTTAAAATATGTATTACCTATAACTAAACCCCTTTCTATACAAAGTTCAATCAAAGGGCTCCCATTATCATTTACACCTGGCACCCCAAACTTACCTACCACACCCTCTCTAAAAGTTTCTCCTACTTTAGCATTCAAGTCCCCTACCACAATTACTCTCTCACTTGGTTCAAAGGCTCCTATACATTCACTTAACATCTCCCAAAATCTCTCTCTCTCCTCTGCATTCCTCTCTTCTCCAGGTGCATACACGCTTATTATGACCCACTTCTCGCATCCAACCTTTACTTTAATCCACATAATTCTTGAATTTACACATTCATATTCTCTTTTCTCCTTCCATAACTGATCATTTAACATTACTGCTACCCCTTCCTTTGCTCTAACTCTCTCAGATACTCCAGATTTAATCCCATTTATTTCCCCCCACTGAAACTCTCCTACCCCCTTCAGCTTTGTTTCGCTTAGGGCCAGGACATCCAACTTCTTTTCATTCATAACATCAGCAATCATCTGTTTCTTGTCATCCGCACTACATCCACGCACATTTAAGCAACCCAGTTTTATAAAGTTTTTCTTCTTCTCTTTTTTAGTAATTGTATACAGGAGAAGGGGTTACTAGCCCATTGCTCCCGGCATTTTAGTCGCCTCATACGACACGCATGGCTTACGGAGGAAAGATTCTTTTCCACTTCCCCATGGACAATAGAAGAAATAAAAAAGAACAAGAGCTATTTAGAAAAAGGAGAAAAACCTAGACGTATGTATATATATATATGCATGTGCGTGTCTGTGAAGTGTGACCAAAGTGTAAGTAGGAGTAGCAAGATATCCCTGTTATCTTAGCGTGTTTATGAGACAGAAAAAGAAGCCAGCAATCCTACCATCATGCAAAACAGTTACAGGTTTTTGTTTCACAGTCATCTGGCAGGACGGTAGTACTTCCCTGGGTGGTTGCTGTCTACCAACCTACTACCTATATACATATATTATATATATATATATATATATATTATATATATATATATATTATATATATATATATATGTCGTGCCGAATATGTAAAACTGGTCAATTTGAAAGAACTCATTTAAAATTTAGTCCTTTCTAAAATTTTATCTTATACATTTAAAGATATATTTTTTTCATTAATGTTAATGTAAAAAATTTTAATTTTGCACCAAAAGAATCTTAGAAAACTTACCTAACCTTATTATAACAAGAGCAATTTATTTTACCCTAACCCAACTAAATATATTTTAAATACGTTTACAATAATTTAGTACTAAACAACACAATCAAATATATGTTTTCGCGAAATTATTGCATTCACAAATTTCCGCTTGTCCTATATGGCAAGATGAGCGTTGCTATTTAATCCAAGATCGCAAATTCTGCCTATTCGGCACGACATATGTCTACATATATATATATATATATATATATATATATATATATATATATATATATATATATATATATATATATTATATATATATATATATATATATATATATATATATATATATATATATATATATATATACTAGAATGAGTCAAACTTAAATAGAGGCGGAACTATTAAATGTTTTATCAATAACTGCCGGTGATGTCTGTAAATATATACGAATACAGTTTATTTTTTTATTGGTTACTTTATGACTCGACCGAGGCGAGGTGCTGGGGTAATTTATACAGCAATAAACACAACAGTAGTGGCGATCTAGTGGTAGTGGTCTTGCTGTTGTTGATTTTTAGCTGTTGCTGCTATTGTTGATTTTCTTAGTTGTTGTTGAAGTTGTTGTAGATACTACTGCTGTTTTAGTTGCTATAGTAGTAGCTGCTGCTGCTGTTGTAATTAATGCTGCTATTTTACATGTTGCTTATATATCAGAATTTATTATTTTACGATTATTTGAGCCTATTAGTGAAAGCCATTCTAACTATTTTATTAGTATTAGTACTTTGTTTTATAACTAATATTACGAAATAATAATAAGCCAGTTATGGAGGAAACGCTAATCAAGCGAATCAAACTCTTATGTCCACTCGCATTTAGCAAAAGTAACTCCACTTTCGTGACAGCGTGAAACAAGCTTTTATGCCACAAGACGGGCAGAAAGCAGCAACTTCACTCTGGCTGTACCCTTCTCCAGAACATCACTCCATCTGAGATCATATATACCCAGGATGACTCGAGTATGGAACACATTCGTACAGCATAATGATGTCAACGAGATAAAGTCAGTTGATCAAATGAAAATGCTGGCCCACAGATGGCTCCAACTTCATCCTGTTCCCTACTTGTATGTCTCATAACAATAAAAATGTTTTCAAATGAGCTGATGTAGGTAACAGCTCTTAACTTGTCAATAAAGTTAGGAATCCTTAACCTGTAAATAGCTTGTCAATAAAGCTAGAGATCCTTAACCTTGTCAAACCCTGTGTAAAAAAAAAAAAAAAAAAAAAAGTCACCGTATTCACGAGTGACAGGCTTTGATATATATATATATATATATATATATATATATATATATATATATATATATATATATATATATATATATATATATATATATATAAATATATATATATATATATATATATATATATATATATATATATATATATATATATATATATATATATATAGATATATATATATAGAGAGAGAGAGAGAGAGAGAGAGAGAGAGAGAGAGAGAGAGAGAGAGAGAGATAGAGAGAGAGAGAGAGAGAGAAACTTTGAATTCACAAGAGAGCCTTGGTACTGACAGGGGAGAGAATCACGGCAGCAGCGGGAGAGCTTCCCGGTGAGGGGTAGTAAAGATACACTATTATGTCTGAGCCACGATGAAGACCCTTCCTTCAACGAACTCATAAAAAGAACCATAAAATCGTCGTCCAGCAGGAAGGTCCTCGTCTTTTCGGGGGCGATAAGATGCGGGTCAGTGTGGCAGAGACTGAACTCGAGGCGATGGGTCAGTGAGGTAGGATAAAGGAAGCGACTTTTGTGGTTGGGCAACTGTGGTGGATAAAAGGGGAGTTGCGTCTGTGGTAGGGGGATGAGATGCTGTAAAGGAAAGGTGAAATGCCCTTTCTGGTGTTGTAAAGGAAATTAATGTCGTTACTAGTGGAGGAAAAAAGAAAGTAATGACCTCAGTGATGAGGCCACTGAGGTGAATGAGAGAGTAGTTACTTTTGTGGTGGTGGCGATGAGCCGTTGATGTGAAAGGAAAAAAGCCGACAGGAATGACAAGAGACACAGAAAAAAGAATTTTATTTGGTAAATGCATAGATATGGAAGCTTTGTCAATTTATGATTTAGCTTACCTGTCAGCGAATTTTCCAAAGAAAGACCTGTGAAAGTTGAAGTTGCAGAAAACTGACATGGATGTTGTGCAGTGCTTGTTCAGCTGCCAGGTGGTTTGAAAACTGACAATATGTCGATGCACAGAAGCCACAGATAGATAAGTACACTCCCCTCCACTCTCTCTCTCTCTCTCTCTCTCTCTCTCTCTCTCTCTCTCTCTCTCTCTCTCTCTCTCTCTTCCTCTCTCGTTTCCTCTCTCTTTTCCTCTCTTTCCCAGCACCTAATGGGCTATAGGGTGGCATTCTCAAATAAATTCTCTCAGGTATTTCAAGACTCTCAGTTTGAGCCCCAGCCAATGTAGTGACTGAATTTTTCAATTGACAGTGTGAAAATAAAGCTTGAGTAAAGGTCAGTCTTAAATTTATATACATAACAGAGAGAGAGAAGTGGAGACGAAAATGGGAAGACAGTGCAAGTGGTTATATGTCACCACATGTAAGTACATGTTAGTACATGTCGAAAAGATGATTGGACATCAGTACGTGATAGTACACAAGAGAACGGAAAACCTTTCGCTCTGTACCGAGTTCTCTGGCACAAGAAAATGAGATGTGGAAAGGAGAGCAGAAGGCTCTCTTACTATTCCCTCCTATTCTGCCTATTCCTTTACTATTCCCTCCTGTTCTGCCATGCTAGTCGACATTAAATACTTGTCCTCATGAAGTGTTTATTTAAATTTCTTTGTCGACACTCCCTGCGTTACATGTAAAGAAAAAAGATGTTCATTTATTTGGTAATCTCAGTTATGAAAGATTTGATTGATTATCTATGAAACTACCGACAATATATATTAGAAATATAGACTTGTATTCAACTAATTCATATCACTGCTGCAAAGTTCCGCTCAAAGTAACTTTGTCATGCAACACAAACAGTAGAAGTCACGGGCTCTCTGCTTGTAGTCTAAATAATTAACCATCTTCAAGCAACACAAACTAGTCATGGACTCACAGGTGGTAGTATTAACAATAATTAATCATCGTCAAGCAACACAGGCAACACAAGGCATGGACTCACTGGTGGTAGTCTTAACAATAATTAATCATCTTGGACACTGTAACATAATGGACATTTCAAGCACACGTTACTTGGGCAACTTCTCCACACTCACTGCCGGAGCAAGAGACGAAGTCGCCTACCAGGAAAGATGATCGTTATATTTTCTCTCTCTCATTTCTCCAGCTCCTCCTTCACTTGGAATGATCGTATACCGAAACAACAACTACAATTACT